>NC_091459.1:134505438-134805438 GCF_027789765.1 Dendropsophus ebraccatus | reverse complement strand
TTCATTCCATATTTGTTATTGTTATTATCTATTCAGTCTCCTTCCCCCAGTTCTGAACTGCTGCTTTCTGCTAAAACACAAAAATCTGTGTGTGAGCCTTTCTCTCTGTCTCCCCCTCCCCTTTGAGACAGCTGATGTAAACAAGTCCCTGACTGGCTGTTTCTGCAACATTTTAGCTTCTTTGTAATGCTGGGAGGGTTAACTACAGTGAGTTCATTAGCAATTTGACCTCAGAATAACCTTCCCAGCATTACAAAGAAGCTACAGTGTTGCAGATAAAGCTAGTCATAGACTTGTTTATATCAGCCATCTCAGAAGGGAGGGGGGAGGAGGGCGAGGCAGAGAGAAAAGCTTACACACAGATTATGGTGTTTTCAGCAGAAAGCAGCAGCTCAGAACTGGAACTGGGGGAAGGAGACTGAATAGATAATAACTAGCAATGAGCGAGTAGTATTCGATCAAATAGCTATTTGATCGAATACTACACTATTCAAACTATTCGTTTTCAATCGAGTATTCAATTGAAAATGCAGTAAAAATTTAGTGATGCAATGGTCCACTGTCTGTGGCATACCGACCACGAAGGCATAGCAGGCTTTCCGGGCCCCCTTCCTGCAAGGGCCCCATAGCAGTCGCCTTCCCTGCCTTCATGGTAGCTACGCCACTGATACATAGAGGTTATATTGTGTTTGGAGTATATTGTAGACAGACTGTGATAATGGCGTAATACTGCGACTTTGTCGTGCTAGATGTACCCTGGCATGCTTCCCCTGCTGTCCCAGATGCATTCCAGAGGTGTTGGCATCATTTCCTGAGTTATCATTTGCGGACTTAGTGACCTCCAAGTGGCCCAATATTAATTTCCAAGTCCCGAGTATATTTCTCTTATAGACTATAATGGAATTTGATATTCGATGAAATAGTCGAATATCGGGGGCTATTTGAATCGAATGTCAAATTTTCAAAAATTTCACTATTCGCTCATCTCTAATAACAATAATCAATAAACAATAATCAAATGTTTTGTTTTAGTGGAATACCCCTGTAAGTGAAAGTTTGTTTTTGCAAACTTTTGTTACCCTGATTTTTCAGGTCTGTCCCATTACAATGATACCCAATTTGAGTAGTTTTTTAATGTTGTACTAGTTTAAAAAAAAGCAACAACCTTTTTTTAAAAAAAATAAATATGAATAAAATCGCTCTTTTTCCCACCTATGGAGCTGTATGGGGAATCATTTTTGTGCCGTAATCTGTTGGTTTTACTTGTATCATTTTAATGAAGGTCAGACTTTTTGATTACTTTTTTTCGTTTTTGTTTTTTTTCCCTGAGATACAACTAAAAGAATGCATTTTGTAATGTTCGGCATTTCCATACCAGTGGCTGCAACCCTAGGGAGTTTGGGAAAATGTGGATACAGCCTATGGCCTCTGTCTTTCTCCATGTTTTTCAGGACTCCCTAGGGCTTGCATCCAACATCTTCAGCCACCGGTGATCAAATGCTAAATGGTTGGACTCAAGCATACTCGAGTTGCACTCATCTCTAACTAGTACATCATGGTGGCCTGAAGGGTTAAAGAGCCTATTACAAGGTTTGACCATCATGCAAACAAGATCACTGGCCTTATTACACAGGGCAACATAGTCCTGTTTGGCCGATATTAGTCCTATGTAAAAGAGACTATCTATGCTCTGACCTCAGAGCTCAGAAACCTGAATAGGTTGAGTCCGGTTGCAGTATACTCACTACTAGTTGTCATGTTGTATATCTCTCCATACTATCCCGTCTTGGATGACTTAGCTCTATGGCTCAAACCTTCTGACAGGTTTTCAAAACATAAGTAGATGTTGACATTTTCCAGTCGTGAGCAATGTTATTTTACAATATATTCTCATACAAGGATCCCATTAAATGGGCTCTCTACATTTTAAGTACTTTCTAGAAAATGTACCTCTAAGAGCCGTGTTTATGTTTGAGTTGAAAGATCGGAGCTTCAGTGATGGTTTTGACCAAAGTACTGTGCCATGTGTGTAGGGCAGTTGTAGGGCAAGCTGCTAAATTATGTATTTTAAAGAAGGGGGGGGGGGATAATGAAAATTCATGAATATCTATTTTGATTTAACAGAATTTTGTCCACCCATTACCAGTATATCATATTTAAAGGGAAGCTGTCTGTACTTTTTATCTCCTGTTAAAATCTTTTTAAAAGATAAATAGGTCTAAACTAATGCATTAGGTGAGAAAAGAGATAAGCGAACCTTGAGCATGCTCGAGTCCATCCGAACCCGAACGTTCGGTAATTGATTAGCGGTGGCTTCTGAAGTTGGATAAAGCTCAAAGGTTGTCTGGAAAACATGGATACAGCCAATGACTATATCCATGTTTTCCACATAGCCTTAGGGCTTTATCCAACTTCAGCAGCCACCGCTAATCAAATGCCCAACAATCGGGTTCGGATGGACTCGAGCATGCTCCAGGTTCGCGCATCTCTAGGTGAGAACCATTTTGGGGCATCCACAGACTTGATCAAGCATGCTCGGGTCATTGCACATTGGTGGGTAGTGTCTCCTGTGTGCGCAAACAAGGTGGATTGTGGAAAAGGTGTATGTCTGTTGCATTGCAAAAGGATGGTCAAAGAGGAAATTAGGAAGTGATCCTAGCCATGGGGGAGAAGAACAGTGTGGTGAGGTCATTTAAGCAGATTAAATATATCGGTATTATAGACCTAAAAGGCTGCATAAGATTGGGTTCACACTATGTGTCTGTAATCCTTTTTTTTTTCGGTTTTTGCAAAAACGAATACATTTGTGTGCATCCACATTGATCCATTTGTCCATTGACTTCCATTAATAAAAAAAAGGGTCAAAACGCGTAATTTTTTAAAAAATGTACATAAAAACCTGGTCAACAGAATTTTTTGTGTACGTTACAAAAAATGGATGTGTTTTTGATCTGTGTTTTTTTTTAATAATGGAATTCAATGGAAAAATTGTTGAAAATGGATGCACACAAATGTATCAGTTTTTCAATCTGTTTTTTTGTAAAAACGGTTGAAAAAAGAAACAGGTTGCAAAAACATAGGGGGACATTTATTAAGGAAAAAATGCGTATTTTTCGGCGGAAAGGGGCCAGATGTGAATAAATTTATTCGCAAATGTCTGTTTTGCAAATAAAATATTCGTATCTGGGCACTTTCTGCCCGATACGCCAGGGGAGGGGGTGTGGAGGGGGCGGAATGAGGGGCTTTATTTATCATTTGTTTCACTAAAAAATTGTCAGGAAACTCTGAGCTGGCGTAGGTTTCCTGGCGCGCGCACTGATGCACACAGGATTTATGCAGAGGCAGTCCGCCTCTACATATATCTATGTACTGTAGGAGCTGAACTGTCGCAGAAAACGATGGACTTAATAAATGTCCCCCATAGTGTGAACCCACCCTAATTAGGAAACAAAGTTTCAATCCTTCAAAATACCATACGCTAAAGAGTTGCCAAGAGTCCAACAGGCAGGTGTGACATTAGATTCCAGTGAAGCTGGGCAGATATTTCGGCATTATCTGTTGACTTCAACATTATTATCTTCCGTACAGTAACTTCATCTTTACAAGTGTGGGACTGGATCACTACCACTAACTGTGGTGGGACCAGGACTTGGGCAGCCCTCCAGCTTCCAGACACAGCCATTAATGGCAGTAGAGGGGCCATGTCGCCCCTTACTGCTTTTTCTTTAATAAAGTTATACTACAAAATTATACAACTTTATAAAAAAAAAAAAAAAATATATATATATATATATATATTTTTTTTTATACATTCCCATCATCCATCTCTCTTTTGAAATTGATTAACAGGTATCTTTTTTTTAACCTTACTATGTAACCACTTTAAAGGGGTTTTTAAGGGACATAGCATTTTTTGAATATGGCTGGGGGCATGTTAAAATACAAAATAAGTCATACTCACCTACCCTGATTCCTTACAACTGTTGTTCCAATACCTCCTGCTCCCCAGTCATCACCGCTGTTCAGGATTGGCTTAAAGGGGTACTCTGGCGAATATCTATTTCTTTAAAACAACTGGTTTCAGAAAGTTATATAGATTTGTATTTTACTTCTATTTAAACATCTCAAGTCTTCCCATACTTATCATCTGCTGTATGTCCTGCAGGACGTGGTGTTTTCTTTCCAGTCTGACACGGTGCTCTCTGCTGCCACCTCTGTACGTGTCAGGAACTGTCCAGATCAGTAGCAAATCCCCATGGAAAAAAGTTCCCGACATGGACAGAGGTGGCAGCAGAGAGCACTGTGTCAGACTGAAAAGAAAACACTTCCTTCTGCAGGACGTACATCAGCTGGCAAGTACTGGAAGACTAGAGATTTTAAATAAAAGTACATAACTAATCTCTATAACTTTCTGAAACCAGTTGATTTGAAAGAAAAATATTTTTACCAGGGTACCCCTTTAATGGTCAGTTCCTGCTTAGACAACTCATCACAGGAACCATGAAGTGGCATTAGGAAGCAGACTGGGATAGGTGAGTATTTTTAATGTCCCCTCAGTCATATCTATATTTTTTTTAAAAAAATCGGTCCCCAGACAACGCCTTTAAATTGATCTAACAATTTGTGCAAAATAGAAAGAAAAAAATTGAAACCATAAATCGTATTCTAAATAAGTTTGCAGAGAAAGCTTTAGAATTTGCAAAGTACCTTCTGCATAAACTTCTAATAAAAAATGAGTAAAATAGTCCAGACACTTCAGGCATTGGTTTTACAATTAATATTATCTTTCAGCCCAGCAGAGCATTAAACACCACAAACCGAGCTAATCTAACAAATAAGTGAAAATGATGCAATTAATCCATTTAATGGAATGACACGAGGAGAAGCACTTAATATTCAGCGCAGTCCTGTTTGTGAGACTCATATATTACACCCAGTATCTATACATTTCAGAGACTTTCTGTCTGCTATGGATGGATTTAGAGTATTTATGGAAGGCGTCGAAATGAACTTTTAGTACTATATACATCACCATCTTCCATTGTGTGCTGAGTTCTAAATGGAATTAGTTACATTGAAATTCTGCATCAATCCAGCAAGTTTAGGGCATTGAACTATGAAAAAAGAGTTTAGGACTTTAGGTTTCGCATAGGGCATTGTTTAGAGGGCTATTTCCATTAACTTTATTATGTTATAGTATGCTTCATATGCCATAACATTCTGACTAGGGATGAGCAAATTTACAGTACTAGCGAGGCAAAGCGGTTGGCTTTAAACTCTGTGCTGCTCCTCTCCAGGTGCCTGGCTTAACTTAAGCAGAGACTTAGTTTTTTTGTTGCTTCCTCATACACTGGATACAGACTTGAGACTCGCTTACTCCTCCCACGAGGAACTAACTTATTCCTACAGGGGTCCGACCAAACCTTCCTGTGATCAGTGGGGACTGTGTGTGCAAAAGAGAAAAGACAGAGGATAGGACAGAAACTGAAGGAAAAGCTTCTGCACCATGGAGTGGATAAGACAACACATGTGAACTTAAAACAGTTAACCCTTTAGTTCCTTCAGCTGTGAACAAAAAACAACAAGCACATTAGTGACACCTAGTAGAGAAAACACTAACTGCAGTGGATACTTCATCCCAGCATGTGTGAACCCAAGGGGTTTACCTTACTCAGGGGGCTGTACTGGGTCACTACATACTCCCCCACTTGAAATAAGCTGTCTGCAGCGTAGCACCTAGAGGAAGTTACGCAGAAGGGTGAGCACAGCATGGGTTTATTAGGCAACACATATCACTGGAAAACCACTTACAGATCATAAATATATTTATAAGATAATATAAATAACTATAAGAACGTGCAAAAGACAATGGTAAGATCATCTATAGTGCAATAAACTTTTCGAGAACTGGAACACTGGATGCATCAGTCCATATACAACCTTAGTGGTGCCATTATGCGTCAGTCCATATACAACACTTTTGTGGCACAGCAGTGAGGTAGAGTAAGCGTCTCCTTTCTCACAAGAAAGGGGGAGAAGGGAAGGGGAAAAGTTCACTGCAAATACGGGTACAGGAGCTTGACCGGTTGCAGGTTGAAACTGGGGACACAAAACAAAGGCCAACAGAAAAGGTACTTTTATTATGCTGTGTGAGGCAGGGAGAGGGGCGGCAACTAGTTATCTGGAAGAGGAGCTGCCCGTGACTAGTCACCGCTCTCTGCCTGTCGGCATGCAGTGTTTATTATTTACAGGCAGAAAGGCAGTTAGTGGTCAATCATGCATGCACTACGCCCTGACAGGCAGAAAGCTGTAACTAGTCATGGGCAGCTCCCCACCCAGATGACTAGTTGCTGCTCCTCTCCCGGCCTCATGCGGCATAATAAAATTACTTTGCCTCCTCTTTAAAGCTACCACTGCAGCCGCTTGTCTATAAGCTTGGAGGCCTATCAATAATCAGGAGGTGTGCTTGCAGTAGAGGAAGACATAAATGTAGACATGCGACTCCTTGACTCTGTGACAGCTGTGTAACGCCTCAATGACTCCAGATACTTCATTTACATACAGCTCAGGCAGCAATGTGTGATGTCTGAAAACATATTATTACCCAGGCACACATATTATGCACGTTGATAGATTGGGTATTAAATGACTTACATCATATTGCCAGCAGCTTCACTTTGAAAAGGATTCTGACATGTTTCCTTTTAGTGTTTGTGTGAGATTTTACATTCCAAAAAATTAGGACATTGATTATTCCACAAAAAGAGAACAGTTGTAAATTTAAAGTATGAGCCAAACTCAAACTACAAAATGGAATCTGCTGCAGCCTAGGAGTGGCTACCAGTCGTCTGGATAAGGTGCGTGCGCCACTGAAAGTTATTTTTCCCTTTTTTTCAAATATTAAATAGAAGAGAGGAGGACAGTGTCCAATGCAGGTTCTCTTTAGCTGTTAAGTCATGGCGCCTGTGTGTTGGGCACCAGGAGTCTGAATGTTTTTCTTTAAAGCTCCTGGCCCTAGAGCGAAATATATTACAAGGCCCTCTATTTACCATGAAAGTCCTGCACTTCTCCCTTCTTCTAGTAAGTTGGAGGCCCAATGCAGCCTGAAGCTTACAAAGTGAAAAATGGAATGAGGTTCCATGTGCATGTTCTTTACTAAGGATGCTCTGCAAGTTCAAAACGGTGCCCTCTAGCCCAGGAGTAAGCGCCCTGGATTCCCAATGTTAGAGATCACCAGCAATTGCACCCCCCCCCCACCCCCACCCCCAGTCCTTTTAGGCAGGGTAGATGGTGGCACTCTAGGTTGGTGCCTACTCTGTCTAACCCTTGTCTTGGCCCTGAGGACTTTTATGCTGTAGAAGTAAACAAGTCAATAACAGTATACAGCATGTTACCACTAACAGAGGGTGTAGTATATATAACCCCATCTAAAAGCACTCATTTTGGGAACATTTATTGAGGGTAGCAAATGTCACAGTTTGTATTCTTTATGACAAGAGCGGTCATTGTTGGCAATTAAAACAACGGCAGTTCTTGACATAAAAATGTGTTGCATTAAAATCAGTGCAAACAGCGGCCGTTGTTCACACAATGTATTGACATGGGTATTATTTCCACCTGCAGTGCATTGAAATCAATGAAATTTTCACTGCAACAACAGCCATTATTTAGCATGTTCCTATGGCAGACATTGTAATATCAGCCATAGGAATACTATTTTAGCTCAATATTGACTGCTGTCCCGTTCGGGCGTATCCTGTAACAAAATTCCATTCACATTAATGCCAAGAACTGGTCAAAAAAAAAAAGTACTGTGTGTCAACAACTAAAAACAACGGCCGGAAAAAAATAACATGTTAATTATTTTTGCGGCTGTGGCTAACAACGTCCAACTGGAATAGTGGATACACTGTACCACCAGAGAGCGGAGTCCATGGGGCAGCTGGTCTTCACCAGTGCTGACCGCAAGATAGGGGTGGACTTGCTGTGGCAGGCGACCCCCAGGTCGCTACCCCTGGCTTGGCTTGCTAGTGGTGGGCGAGGTTTAGCTGGAGACACGTAGGTGGCAGACAGGAACACAGCAGGACTCACAGTTGGAACCAGGATAGCTGACACAGGCACCATGGCAAGGAATCACGGGAAAGCTGGCACCACGCATTATTAGAAGCATGCAGTTGCAGAGATTAATAGCTGAAAGTTGGTGCAATTAACCAATTAAGTGTGTACTTCCCCTTTAAATCTGTGACAGTCGGCTCACGTGCGCCCTAGGAGGCGACGATGCACACCCCAGCTGGGAAGACAGAACACGGGATCGTGGAGCGGTGAGGTGCCTCCGAGGGATGTAAAGAAGACGGTGTCGGGCCCCAGACACGAGGGCCCCGACGTTGGCAACCTTAGAGGAGCCAGAGAAGCCCTAACACATTGTGCGCAAAAGCGTCCGTTGTTTGCATTCAACGCAATGGAAAAGATGGATGTTGGTAAACAAGCCTTTGTTTTTACCCAACAAGAACGGACGTTAGTTTACAAAAAAGCACATTGTGTGAACATAGCCTTAAAATGTAACAGCAAGTGGCAAGAAAATTTCCAGAAAACATACAGGAAAACAACTTTTCATCACACATTGAATAACCTTAATTTCAGGGTGTTTTTGTTAGTTTTTTTTTTATAATGACTATGAACTAGATTCCCTATACCGAAGATTAAATATTAATGAAGAGTAAACACCAGGACACAATTCATCATCTCCAATGAGTCCTATGTACTCGTCACCTTGCCTCCAGCTTCAAACACAATGAATGAGGCCCCGGATGAGGTGAATGGAAGCAAGACAATCCTCTCTTCTCAGGTTGGGAGCCAAGTTGGAAGCCTCATGCGGCTCGGATAGACGTCTGACATTTCCGCAGGTATTTAATTATCAGTATCTTTGCTGTAGCTGGAGAAATGAACACATCTCCTGGCCGCGTTTAATGAAAGTATGCAACATCAAAAACATTACACTAAGTCATTCTCCAGCGCTAATTCCATCAGCTTCTTTAATCATTCAACCAAGTTTAATTTTCGGTCACTATTTAAAAAAGAATTCCTTTTACCCGAGGATCAGTATAAATCTTCAGTCAATTAAAACTAATCTCTAGCCGTCATCCAGGCTCCGAGCCAAAACACAGGTGACAGAGTCCTCGCAGGTTGCTGGCCACTTTTCATGAATATTTCACTCAGTAATACTGTACTGTGCATTGATGGACTGGAACCGACCACGCTTGATATAGGTTTTATTAATACCTGTTTAATTATAATACCATGTACATACATATAATGTGCACATCTATACGGTATGGGGAGAACATAGGGATCGTGATAATAGTGGTCCTTTAGATTACAAAGGCCTCAGGTTACTATATCTTAGGGTTGCAGTGGTATTTATTGGGCCGTCGTGACTCGAAACCGCATATTAAACTTAGAAGGCTACAGGCAGTACTAATCTGTGGTGTATGTAGTGGCTGGAACACCCAGACGGCACTGTGCAGGTGTCACTGGTAACATGTCTGTAAATCAGCTCATCAAATTGGGCCAAGGAAAGTTAGTCAGTGAATGTGCTGAAGTACAGGAGCTGACTGACTGTCAAGTAGTGCCGCTCTGAGGTACAGTACAGAACTACATCTTCTGTCCTGCTGTCTACTTTATCTGTACTGCTATCTATCTGTAATACATGTACTGTACTGCTGTATAGCTTCACTACATGTACTGTACTGCTATCTATCTGTAATACATGTACTGTACTGCTGTATATCTATACTACATGTACTGTACTGCTATCTATCTGTAATACATGTACTGTACTGCTGTATATCTGTACTACATGTACTGTACTGCTATCTATCTATAATACATGTACTGTACTGCTATCTATCTGTATATCCTGTACTATATTGCTATCTGTACTACATGTACTGTACTGCTGTCTACCTGTACTACATGAACTATACTGCTATCTACCTTTAATTCATGAACTATACTGCTATCTGTACTGCTCTCTATCTGTATTACATGTACTGTACTGCTCTCTATCTGTAATACATGTACTGTACTGCTATCTATCTGTACTACATGTACTGTACTGCTATCTATCTGTAATACATGTACTGTACTGCTGTATATCTGTACTACATGTACTGTACTGCTATCTATCTATAATACATGTACTGTACTGCTATCTATCTGTATATCCTGTACTATACTGCTATCTGTAATACATGTACTGTACTGCTATCTATCTGTATATCCTGTACTCTACTGCTATCTGTACTACATGTACTGTACTGCTGTCTACCTGTACTACATGAACTATACTGCTATCTACCTTTAATTCATGAACTATACTGCTATCTGTACTGCTCTCTATCTGTATTACATGTACTGTACTGCTCTCTATCTGTAATACATGTACTGTACTGCTATCTATCTGTACTACATGTACTGTACTGCTATCTATCTGTACTACATGTACTGTACTGCTCTTTATATGTACTACATGTACTTTACTGCTGTCTACCTGTACTACATGAACTGTACTACCCTCCACCTGTACTACATTTACTATACTGCTGTCTATCTGTAATACATGAACTGTATGTACTGTACTGCTATCTACCTGTACTGTATGTACTGTACTGCTATCTATCTGTAATACATATACTGTAATATACAACTGAAGACAGTAAAGGTCGGCACCACCTAGCGTCGTACCAGGAGATGAGCTGTACGAACAGGACAGTCCGGCTGGACGGATCCACAAACCAGCCACGGGGTGCGTCTCATGAGAACGAGGCAGTAGACAAGCAACAGGGAGACAAAGCAGAGCGCACTCACCGTATCGGCTGGAGCAGCTTGATCCTTTAATTCATGATAAACATGGTGTTCATGGGGGAGGGAGGTGCAGGTCGGCGTCCTAGCAGCAAACGTTTTCGCGTCACGCTTCTTCCGGCTGTAGACGTTTTCGCGTCACATGACGCTTCTTCCGGCTGTAGACAGCCGGAAGAAGCATCATGTGACGCAAAAACGTTTGCTGCTAGGACGCCGACCTGCACCTCCCTCCCCCATGAACACCATGTTTATCATGAATTAAAGGATCAAGTTGCTCCAGCCGATACGGTGAGTGCGTTCTGCTTTGTCTCCCTGTTGCTCACATATACTGTAATGCTATCTATCTGAAATAGATACAGTATATTGTACCGCTATATGTATAACTTGTACTGCTATCTATCTGTAATACATGTACTATACTGCTTTCTATCTGTAATACATGTACTATACTGTTATCTATCTGTAATACATATACTGTACTGCTATCTATCTGTATAACCTGTATTAGGCTGGGTTCACACTGTATATTTAAAGCTGTATTTGGTCCTCATGTCAGGTCCTCATAGCAACCAAAACCAGGAGTGGATTGAAAACACAGAAAGGCTCTGTCCACACAATGTTGTAATTGAGTGGATGGCTGCCATATAACAGTAAATAACGGCCATTATTTCAATATAACAGCCGTTGTTTTAAAATAACAGCAAATATTTGCCATTAAATGACGGCCATCCACTCAATTACAACATTATGTGAACAGAGCCTTTCTGTGTTTTCAATCCACTCCTTGTTTTGGTTGCTATACAGCCTCAAACATACAGCCTCAAATGTACGTAGTGTGAACATAGCCTTATACTGTTGTCTCTCTGTACTACATGTTCTCCACTACTCTGTATCTGTACTATGTGTGCTGTGCTCCTACCAAAACTACATGTAATGCGTTCTGCCTGTACTGCATGAACATTACTGCCATCATGCTACATATATTGTACTGCCACCTTCTTCTACTGCATGTACTGTCATACTCTATAACTGCATTAAATGTACTGTCCTGCTTCTACCTGTACTTGTACTTTTACTACATGTAATATACTTTTATGTTCCTACACTACATGTAGAGTACTGTTCTCCTTCCTATACTACCTGTACTATACTGTTACATACCTACACTACACGTACAGTGCTGTTCTCCTTCCTATACTACATGTGCTATACTGTTACCTACCTACAGTACACTACATGTACAGTACTGTTCTCCTTCCTATACTACCTGTACTATACTGTTACCTACCTACAGTACACTACATGTACAGTACTGTTCTCCTTCCTATAATACATGTGCTATACTGTTACCTACCTACAGTACATGTACAGTACTGTTCTCCTTCCTATATTACATGTACTATACCGTTACCTACCTACACTACATGTACAGTACTATTCTTCTTCCTATACTACCTGTACTATACTGTTACCTACCTACACTACACGTACAGTACTTTTCTTCTTCCTATACTACATGTGCTATACTGTTACCTACCTACACAACATGTACAGTACTGTTCTCCTTCCTATACTACCTGTACTATACTGTTATCTACCTACACTACACGTACAGTGCTGTTCTCCTTCCTATACTACCTGTGCTATACTGTTACCTACCTACAGTACACTACATGTACAGTACTGTTCTCCTTCCTATACTACATGTGCTATAATGTTACCTACCTACACTACATGTACAGTACTGTTCTCCTTCCTATACTACATGTGCTATACTGTTACCTACCTACACTACATGTACAGTACTGTTCTCCTTCCTATACTACATGTACTATACTGTTACCTACCTACAGTACACTACATGTACAGTACTGTTCTCCTTCCTATACTACATGTGCTATACTGTTACCTACCTACACTACATGTACAGTACTGTTCTCCTTCCTATACCACATGTACTATACTGTTACCTACCTACACTACATGTACAGTACTGTTCTCCTTCCTATACTACATGTGCTATACTGTTACTTACCTACACTACATGTACAGTACTGTTCTCCTTTCTATACTACATGTGCTATAATGTTACCTACCAACCTACACTACATGTACAGTACTGTTCTCCTTCCTATACTACATGTACTATACTGTTACCTACCTACACTACATGTACAGTACTGTTCTTCTTCCTATACTACCTGTACTATACTGTTACCTACCTACACTACATGTACAGTACTGTTCTCCTTCCTATACTACATGTACTATACTGTTACCTACCTACACTACATGTACAGTACTGTTCTTCTTCCTATACTACCTGTACTATACTGTTACCTACCTACACTACATGTACAGTACTGTTCATCTTCCTATACTACCTGTACTATACTGTTACCTACCTACACTACATGTACAGTACTGTTCATCTTCCTATACTACAGGTACTGTGTTGCTTTGTACCTGTCCTATAGATACTATACAGCTCTTTACCTGTACTTCTACCTTTACTACATGTATTGTTGTTTCCGTATATTACTGTGCTGCTCTCTATCTGTATTACATATGCTGTATATCTATCAGTATTATGTGTAATGGACTGCCCTGTATCTGTTCCACAGTATGTGTACTGTACCGCTCTATATCTCATCTATATGTATGACTACTTTATTGCCTCACAATGTAAACTGTAGCAATCACTCCGAACCCAACGGCTGATTCATCTCTTCATGTATTAGAGACAGGTTAATCCTCTTCAGAGAAGCAGTGAGCATTGCAGGAAGCTTCTCCGCAGACAGTCTCTCTGGAAATTCCCCTTACTATTGCACACTCCTATGGGATCTGATATTACATCATTCAATTTATGTTTTTATTACATTATTTGCTTGTGTTATTTATTGTTCTTGCATTGCTGTTTGTATGGGTGATTACCCTCCTGCTTTTAATGTAACATATTAGTGCTGTGTTAAGTTTTGGGGGTTTAGCAGTGTTCCCCACCTGTCATAATGGGACTTGTAGTTTATAGAGATGAGAGAACCTTGAGCATGGACAGACCCGAGCGTACCTGTGGCTGCCTAAGTTGGATGCCGCCCTAAGAGTCCTATTCCATGGAGCGATAATCGGACGAATCAGCCCGTTTCGGCCGATTATCGCTCGGTGGAATAGAGACAACGATCAGCCGATGATCGTTGTCATGGGCTGATCGTTGATATAGGTTAGGACCTATATTTGTTGGGCACCGACCACGCACCGCTACATGGAATAGCGGTGCGCGGCCGGCGACTGACGATATACATTACCTATCCAGGGTGCAGGCCTCCTCTTCTCCTGCTTCTCCCCGGGTCCCGTGCGCTCCTCCAGCTCAGGCGGCTTAGCCAATCACTGGCCACGGCCGTCCCGGCCAGTGATTGGCTGAGTGGCCTGTCAGACGAGACAGGCCGCCCTGATGCTGGAGGAGCGCGCGGGACCCGAGAGAAGCAAGAGAAGAGGAGCCCTGCACCATGCATAGGTAATGTATACTAGTTAAGCTAGGGCTGCAAGGACATAGGTAACGATGTCCCTGCAGCCCTTGTTTAACGATAATTGGGCTGTGGAATAGGCCCAGTAAACGTTTATCGGGCCCCATCGGCCTGTGGAATACCACCGTAAGAGTATGTTCAAACTGAGGAATCCGGGCGGATCACCATAGTCTATGGCACGGACAGAGATGGGCTTGGCCGAGAGCTGGGGCGAGCTGTGGAATCCATGACGGGTTATCCCCCTGGATTCCTAAGGGCCCTATTACACCAACAGATTATCTGACAGATTTTTTTAAGCCAAAGCCAGGAATGGATTTGAGAAGGAGAGGAATCTCAGTCATTCCGTTATAACCTTTATAGTCCATTCCTGGCTTTGGCTCAAAAAAAAATCTGTCAGACAATCTGTTGGTGTAATAGGGCCCTTAGTGTGAACATACCCTTAAGAGTCCTGGAAAATATGGATACGGCCTTTGGCCTATGGCTGTATCGTCTTAGGGCTGCATCCTATGTCTATGGCCACCGATAATTAAATATCGCGCGCCCGGGTTCGTCCATGCTCAAGGTTCACAAACCCAGAAATTAAACCCTGAAATATGTATGAATAAATTCATGTAATAAAATATCAGGTTTTATTGCCTGCCAGACTTACTAGTTTCCTTAGAACGTTGCACTGGGGTGGAGGAGGACAGGACAGTAAGATGGTTGGGAGGTCAGAGAAGGAGATCCCATTTAGCTGTCAGGATTAGGACATGCAGAATACAGTGACAGAGAAAACACAGGGTCAGGAAGAAGCCAAAGGTCAGAGTGAGGGGAAAGGATTAGGAGGAAGGATTCTCTCACTATTACTACTACTGTACAGTAGATTGTAATCCCACGGATGTCATCTGAGGTGTAAAACACAAAGGTGTAAAGTACAGTATAAAATATCATATAAAACAAATAAGCTAAGGTCAGGAAATTATAAAGATTTGCAATTTACTTTTATTTAAAAAAAAAAATCTCACGTCTTCTAGCACTTATCAGCTGCTGTAGTGTAACAGATAGACCAGGCACAAGGTGGTGGATCCCCTGATCACCAAGGATAAAAAAAAAAAGATCCAAATGGCTAGAATGTTGCTGGGAAGTGAGATATGTGGACAATGACCCGGGAGCACACATGTGGCTACTGACTGAAACACAACAACAACTAAGCACAGAGGTCTGGGGGTGATGGCTATAAATGACCTCTGGCGACCAGCCTAGAATTCACTAAAACTTGTGGGCTGAGCTTATAAATGCAGGTGAACAGGCGTATGCCTGCCACTAGAGGGAGCCCAATCCCCCAGGAAGCCTGTGCACAGGGGAGAAGATGTCAGAAGACAAGCACACTAAGAAAGAGCAGGCAAGCGACCAAAGCGCTGTGGGATCTGCGGCAGGTATGGGTTAGCGGACACAACCATGTGCCATAACACGTGTGTCCTACAGGAAGTGGTGTATTTTTTCCAGTCTGACACAGTGCTCTCTGCTGCCATCTCTGTCCATGTCAGGAACTGTCCAGATCAGTTGCAAATTACCACAGAAAACCTCTCCTGCTCTGGACAGTTCCTGACATGGACAGAGGTGGCAGCAGAGAACACTTAAGCATTTTACCTGAGCAATTTGAGAAGTAAAGCTGAGCTGTAATTGGTTGCTATGGGCAACAAAGAGAATCTTACTTGAGGAAGTATTCAAATTAGGTGAATGGGATTTCCCAGGCACGGATATGTCATAATCAAGTGCCAATGTATTTGTGCACGGATCAGCATGGGTCCCATTCATTTCAATGGAAGAAGCTAGTGACAATGTTCAGGTCATTTACCACACGTACACAAGTTTATACTGATACTTAAAGTGAGGTATGCCAAATCCAGGAAATGACCCAACCATAGCCACCAGCTGACTACATTCAAGCTATTGAAGTAAATGGGGCCTATGCCACGTCAAATGCTGAGCGTTCAGGTTCGGAGAACATTGCCAAACTGGAACAAATCGGCAGGTTCGCTCAACACTAACCCCAGAGCTTTGCAGTAGAGTTAGAAGATCCGATTCAAACTAAATTGCACAAAAAATAAACAAATAAACTTTTTTTTTTGTTTTATATTTCTTTTTCTCCTACTCCTGTCCAAACAGCCCAGTGATAGAAGGCAATACTGTATGTATCACAGCTCCCAGCCTACACCCGGCACAGCCACTCGGTGCCATGGACCGGATTCTTTCCTTCTGTATATACTTTGCATGCGCCATCACAGAGCAATAGGGGCAGCTCTGAACCCAAACAAGAATCAGATTAGCCGACTCAGACCCAAAATGAATCATGGGGGATTCGCTCATCTGTCCTGTCTCGTGTTCATACATCCATGAGCATTTTATCCCAAGGCAAAAATAAGACATCATATAGACATATATGACATTACATTATAGTTTAAAGGGTATAAAGAGATAAAGTTTAAAGGGAACCTGTCAGCAGGTCCAAACCCACCCTACCCTTTAACAGACCACCCGATACTTACCCCCTCCTGCCGGTCCTGCTCCGGATGCCAGTTCCGCCACAATCTCCCGCAATCCCTCTTGTTTGCAGGCTCAGTGGAGACCAACTGCCAGCACTTCCTGGAGATTGCAAAACTGAGCATGCCCGACCGCCTTATTGTGTCATAAACAAAGGGCAACAGGTTATCAAAAATATGCAAGTATATGGGGGTTTGCTAATGCAAGATGGGAAAAACAGATGCATGTGTGTGCATCTGTTTTCATCAGTTTTTCCATAGAATTCCATTATTAAAAAAAAAAAAAAAAAAATTAAACAGATCCGTTTTTTTTTAACAGACACAAAAATGAGGTTGACTACGTTTTTGTGTATGTTAAAAAACGGTCCGTTTTGATCCGTTTTCTTTTATAATGGAATCCAATGGAGAAACGGATCAAAACGGATGCAATTTCATGCATCCGTTTTTCATCCTTTTTTTTTTTTTTTTACAAAAAAGACGGATGAAAAAAAAATAATGAAACGGATTGCAAAAACGTAGTGTGAACCCAGCCTGAGTCTATGTCTCTCAAACAGGACATTTTGAGAAATTGAGAAATACTTTTGAAATGTGTTTAATTTCCCATAATGCATCTATTTAGACTTAGCTTTTTTAAAGTAGAACACCAGCAAAATAAAACAAACAAACAAAAAAACTAAAACACATACATGTCATACTCACATCCCTCCGGTAACGATCGCTGCTTGAATTTCCCACCTACCTACCAAATCTCTGTCAGCTCCGGTCAGCGTCTTCGGATCTTTTCATTGGCTGGATCCAGCTTGCTGAGCCAATCAAGGGAGTGGAGGAAGGGGGGGGGGGGATAGCCAAATGGCTAATTACAATACATTAGTTAAGTTAAATAGCTTTGTAATATGTGTTAATTAAGCAAAAAAAAATAATACTAATAATAATAATACTAATAATAATAATAATAATAATACTAATAATAATAATAATAATAATTAAAACACCGGAGTACCCCTTTAATGACACAACAGGGAGAAAATATATATTTTTTTGATTAACAAATTAACTAATCAGTTAATTAAATAGATAAATGTTACAGAAGAAAAAAAAATACATCCCTTTTTTTTACATAAACCCTTTTTTTATTATTAAATAGTAAAAGCGCACAAATAAGGTGTCCTTGTGCTTTTAATGATTTATAGAATACTATAATAAGACATTTTGTTCCAATATTTTTTGTCAGTCAAGGTAAATGGTGTAAAAAAAACAACAAAACAAAACAAAAAGATTTAGAATTGTTTTTTAATTGCTTCCTGCCATTGCATAATGTAAATGAATCAAATGTGAGCGTATATTTACATAATTTACATATTATATATCTACAGAACAAGTCCTCAAACTGCTATGCTGTAAAAAAAAAATGTATAATAATCTAAACAATTTCTATGGCCTTAAAGGAATTTTTCAATGAACGACATTAGCTCAGAAAACAAACATTAAGGGTACGTTCACACATACCGGATTCGCAGCGTATTTTCTACTGCAGATCCGCAGCAGCTCTGCAGCAGATTTCATCTAAATAACTTAAAACAGCTTTAAATCTGCACCATGAAATCTGCTGCGGATTCTGTACGTGTGAACGTACCCTAAAGAGGTTTTCTATCATTAGGCAAAGCACAGCTACTTCTTTGCAAAAAAACAGCGCCAACCCTGTCCTCAGGTTGTGTGTGTTATTACAATTTACCTCCATTCACTTCAAGAGAACTTAACTGCAAAAGCCACACCCAAACTGAGGACTGTGAAGAGTGGTGCTGTTTCTGGAAGAAAGTGACCATGTTTTTTTTTTAATCCTGGATAATCCCTTTAAGACATGTTAAAAGTTAATAAACTTCATGGCTGGTGATGCCCCAGTAAAAAAAGACTGAGCTGCTCTGATCTCTCAATGACTGTAGTATGAAAAATAGAGAGCGTTTAGCCGTGCCTACTCTCCTTACTTACCTATGACAGCGTGTACAATGGCATCTCTCAGCGTACGCCAGCAGGACAAGTATGAATGGTATGTTCACCTCTGGATACCATTTTACAGTTTACATCTAGATATAATCTATAGAAGAAGTTGATGAGGATAAGAAACAAATACTGGGATGTGCAGCCATGCGGAAGCAGATCCAAAGCATAGCCAGCATTTCTAATGTAATTGGGAATTAGCAGTCTCATAAACATAGCAGCTCTCTGGGCCAGAACAAAGTCTCTTTATCAGATGTGGAGAGACAATAGTGACTGTAATACGGCTCAGGATCTATTGTACCGTCACCCTGAAGAATTTGCAAGCCAGTAACTTGCAACCATGAAGCTTACAAATAGAGAGATCAGAGGCGGAAGCAGGCAGCGCCATTCATTGTGTAGTGGCCATGCTAGGTTACTGCGGCTCAACTCTGGTTTAGGTAAATGAGAGCCAAACTGCAGTAACACAGTGCGGCCACTACACATTATATGGCGCTGTCTGATTTTGATGCTGTTCTCTGTATGTGCTGGAACAACAGCTTTGGCAAACAGCTGCTTGGTGGGCTGCAAGATGTTGACATCTCACTGGTCTGATGTTGAGTGACGCGTTTCTATCTTGTACCAGCGTCTTCCTCAAGCTCATCAAAGACGCCAGTATGGTGGTGGAAATGCATCGCTCTGTTTATTCATGTGACTGTCAATTTAAAGTCACACAATAAATACAGGTTTCAGAAGTTGGTTCCTCCATCCTCTCTGCACCGAGCCTGAAAGTGAGATCCATTTGTTAGGGATATGTTCACACTGAAGAATAGGCGAGGAATTTCAAGCTAAATCCGTGCTTAATTTGATGCATATTCCTCTTGAAATTCTGCCTGTAAAATATATACAGAGCAATGTCCTATTGTGTTCAATGGGATATCCCCTCTGTTGTTCACACGCTGGAAATTATGCGCGGAATGTTCTGCCGCGGATCCGTTTTCTGCCCAAGGAATTGTCATTGGGGCATTGAATTTCCGCTTTCTGCTCAAATTCCGCTCCGGTTCCGCCAGAGATGAAGAAGAGGAAATTTCAAACAGAAAACTTTCCTCTTGAATTTCTTGCCTATTACTCAGTGTGAACATAGCCTTAGCTTGGAAGTTGTCGTATCCAGCCATCACATTGTGACGGAAGATGATTGCTGTGATGACTGGCCGGGCTGCAGTACTGCTCCTACATGCCTCCATTAGAGCTGTGCCTACGCTATAGCCCAACCGGGTTAGTGATTACATGCAGAGTACTGATACTGTGCTTTCTTCTTGGACTACTACACTATATACTATAACGCTCCTGTGTTTGTGTTCAATTGTCTTTTCTACAGAATTATAAGAGGTGAGTTTACAGACAGACTGCTGAGTTAGGGTCCTATTACACTGAGCGATTTTTAACAATTAACGACTAACGATAAACGATCGCAAACGAGATTATCGTTAATCTGAGATCGTTCACTATATTACACAGAATGATAATCGTTATGGTGCGTTTACACAGACAAATTTATCTGACAGATCTTTGAAGCCAAAACCAGGAACAGACTAAAAACAGGGATCAGGTCATAAAGAAAAGACTGGGATCTCTCCTCTTTTCAAATCCATTCCTGGCTTTGGCTTCCAAAATCTGTCGGATAAATCTTTCTGTGTAAATGCACGCTAATGCTGCGTTTACACGAAACGATAATTGGCCCGATTGTAGGATTAGCGATGTCGGAGTAACGTTTTTTTTTCATAACGATCAGCGTTTAGACGGTACGATATATCGTACGGAAAAATCGTATTGCGATCATTTTAAGATTGCGCGCCCGCCGCCCGGCCCCCCGCTCGCTGAAGAGAAGCCGTTTGAAATTCCCGACTCCCCTCTTCAGCCAATCAATGCACTGAAGAGGGGAGCCGGGGATTTTGAACACCTGCTACGCGGAGCAGGTAAGGTACGCTCATGGCCGGGGCGGCGGGGGCGATCGGAGCGGCGGGGCGATCGGAGCGACGGCGACGGGGGGGGGGCGTTCTGCAGGCGGGGGGGGGGGGGGGGTTGCAGGTGGCCGGCGGCCGGCGGCCGGACTTTCGTGCAACGACTGTTTACACGGAACGATCTGCAAATGTTTTGCGAACGACAAACGTCGATTTAAGAACAAGTTAAAAGATCAAAATGAACGATCTCTCGCTCGTCGTTCGATCGTTTGCTGCGTTTACACGTACCATTATCGTTCGAAAATCGATCTTTATCCTGCAAATTCGGACAATAGTCGTTTCGTGTAAACGCAGCATTAGTTACGATCGTTACTATGATCGTTTATTCATTCTGATCCCAGAAAAACAATGAACAATGTGAAATTACACAGAACGATTAGTGAAAAAACGCGGGACTTGAGCGAACGAACATGGAATTACAGCGAAAGATTAGTGAACGATTAACGATAATTTTAGGTTCATATCTAAATAAACGATCAACGACATACAAACGATTTTTCGATCGTTGCCTGCAATTATACAGAACGGCATGGCATGTCAAACGTTTTTTAATTCACAGGATATGAAAGGGGAACTCCAGTGATTTTTTTTCTCTTTTAATCAACTAGTTTCACAAAGTTATATTGATTTGTAAATTACTTCTATTTAAAAATCTTTTATCAGCTGCTGTATGTCCTGCAGGAAGTGATGTATTCTTTCCAGTCTGACACAGTGCTCTCATGTCCTGCTGCTCGCCTGGTCCTACCGCACATCCCATCAAATGTCCCGTTGCACATCCCACGGTCACGTCCAGCCGCACATGTTCTGTAAAAAAATCTCACGTCTTCCAGTACTTATCAGCTGCTGTACGTCCTGCAGGAAGTGGTGTATTCTTTTCCATCCTGACACAGTGCTCTCTGCTGCCACCTCTGTCCATGTCATGAACTGTCCAGAGCAGGAGAGGTTTTCTATGGGGATTTTCAGCTGCTCTGGACAGTTCCTGACATGGACAGAGGTGGCAGCAGAGAGCACTGTGTCAGACTGGAAAGAATACACCACTTCCTGCAGGACATACAGTAGCTGATAAGTATGGGAAGACTTGAGATTTTTAAATAGAAGTAAATTACAAATCAGTATAACTTTCTGAAACCAGTTAATTTGAAAGAAAAAGATTTTCACCGGAGTACCCCTTTAAATAAACCAGCTCCAAAGACAGTGTGTAATGGATCCATCACAGCATTCCTTATAAATGGAAGCCAGTATACTAGTATGAACAGAGCCTAACTGGAAATGTTCCCACGTCTTAAAGTTATGGCCATTAGAAGATGAGTTTACAGTATGAAGAAGTTACAGTATTTCAGACTATGATAGACGCAGCTCTCACGGCTCGTAGTAAAAGAAAAAGAACAGTGCTTGACTACTCAGGAAGTGCTTAGAGCTCCATCAATCTTCTCCGGACAAATCCCTCAATGAGATGGAATAAGTGGCTAAGCATTTTCCTGCCTGGGGTTTAACCAGAATCAGAGTTTGCTTAAAAACAGAACTTCCTGCGCTCAGTGTATTTATTTTAAAAGCTGGTGAGTGCTGAGGGATAAAATGATTACCGAGGCCGGGAGCGATGGGATTTACCAACACCGGCGAAGAAAGAGACACACTATTCTATCTATGTATATTAATGGGCTTTAGAGCGTTCACCTTCTATAGGAAGGCATTAAAGGGGCACTCCGGCGGAAATATTTTTCTTTCAAATCAACTGGTTTCAGAAAGCTATGTAGATTTGTAAATTTACTTCTATTTAACAATCTTAAGTCTTCCCATACTTATCAGCTGCCGTATGTCCTGCCGGAAATGGTGTATTCTTTTTAGTCTGACACAGTGCTCTCTGCTGCCACCTCTGTCCATGTCAGGAACTGTCAGAGCAGTAGCAAATCCCCATAGAAAACCTCTCCTGCTCTGGACAGTTCCTGACATGGACAGAGGTGGCAGCAGAGAGCACTGTGTCAGGATGGAAAGAATACACCACTTCCTGCAGGACATACAGCAGCAGATAAGTACTGGAAGACTTGATATTTTTTAATAGAACGTGTGCGGCTGAACGTGACCGCGGGATGTGCGTCGGGACATTTGATGGGATGTGCGGTAGGACCTGACCTCGGGCGAGCGGCAGGACCTGACCTTGAGTGTACGGTGGGACATAGGGGCCATAGAAATGCATTATCCCTGCATAGGGGCTGGTGGTGAAGGATGCCAGAGGGTAGCGGAGGTCTTACTTTCAGGGCATGCCTTATTTTTCGCTATTCTGTAAATTCTTATTTTTGAGAAAACACGGTGGGGGAGATTTATCAGACATGGTGTAAAGTGAAACTGGCTCAGTTGCCCCTAGCAACCAATCAGATTCCACCTTTCATTTTCCAAAGAGTCTGTGAGGAATGAAAGGTGGAATCTGATTGGTTGCTAGGGGCAACTGAGCCAGTTTTACTTTACACCATGTTTGATAAATCTTCCACAGTATATTAAAAATTATTATAATAATAATTGTTGTTGTTGTTGTTATTCATCATCATCATTAATATTAGTTGTATTACTATCATCATTAGTTTTATTATTATTATTATTATTATTATTATTATTATTATTAGTAGTAGTAGTAGTAGTAGTAGTAGTAGTAGTAGTAGTATCAATAGTTTTATTTATTATTATTATTATATTTGTCTATTTTTTATTATTATTTATTTATTTATTATTACCAAAAGAAATATTACAAGACTTAAGGAAGGAGGCCTTAACAGAGGTTTTCCATTTCACCATGGGCCTGGCTTCCCTCAGGCTTTCTTCTTGCTTCCCTAATGAGACGGTCCCTCCCCTAGTTACTGTATCCAGCCGAAGCCTTCATCCTGGGAGAAAGGCTGTATCATGGCACAGATGGGCCTTGATGGATCCTAAAAGGGAGGCATTACCTGCTGAAGTCAGTGAGCAGACACAATTATTACAGGTCTCTGGGTTCATTGTCAATTAGAGTGGCAGTTAAAGCGAGCAGCAGCTGTGACAGATGGCCGGGCTCCAGCAACGTTGCGGTAACGGGAGCCAAGCCAAATCAAATCTTTTCTTCCCTCAAAAAAAAAAAAAACAACACACATAGTTGTCAATTAGTCACAATGTGCAGAGACCAAGCATGTTGTATACAAAAGGGGTTTTATATATACTCGCCTAACCCTGGTCAGCCTTTTGAAGTGGTGATTTTTGTAATTTTTTAAATGTATTTTTTGCATGGTTTAGCAGCCGTTTAGCAAAGACAAGAGCGTTTATGTGAAACGCTTGCCCTGCGTGAGCTTACAGTATAATTCTCATTTTCTATTGTGTTGCTGCAAATAAGCCTTTGAATTTTAATTATATCCCAGGCCCGGATTCGGCTCTAGACACCACTGTAAGAAGGATATACTTATTGTGCTGGGCTTTATTCATTCCACATAAAATACATGCCGACAGCTTAAATATCCTTAAGAACACATATGCATTACATAATTACAAAGAAAATAAATCATGTCTCTCAGTGGGGGCCCAATTAAAAATAAAAATTGCTTCGGCTAATGCCATTATGTAGTTACCTAAGTTTATAATTTGCCAAAGGACCACAGGAGACAAGCCGCCGCCGCTTTGCTGTTAGAAGTTTTTTTTTTTGTTTGTTGTATTTTTTAAGGCTCATTATCTGTTTTTAAAACCTTCCTGAAAAGTCGGTAATTCCGCCACATCTATAGACGGAAGGGATCGGGTTCAGCGCATTTACTCTATGTGAAAAAGGCAAAATATATAAGTATATAAGAGATTGCTATATAACACATGGCAAATGCTTTACTGAGGGGAGACAAGAAAAATTACTTAAAAAGTAATAAAGAAGCAAAAGTACATGATTCTAAATAAGAATGACTGTACATATACATCTGTTAATCTGTCTGTCTATTTTTATTAGTTTATCTATTATCTATCATCTATCTATCTATTATCTATCTATTATCTATCTATCTATCTTCTATCTATCTATCTATCTATCTATCTATCTATCTATCTATCTATCTATCTATCTTCTATCTATCTATCTATCTATCTCCTATCTATCTATCTATCTATCTATCTATCTATCTATCTCCTATCTATCTATCTATCTATCTATCTATCTATCTATCTATCTATCTATCTATTATCTATCTATTATCTATCTATCATCTATCTATCTATCTATCTATCTATCTATCTATCTATCTATCTATCTATCTCCTATCTATCTATCTATCTATCTATCTATCTATCTATCTATCTATTATCTATCTATTATCTATCTATCATCTATCTATCTATCTATCTATCTATCTATCTATCTATCTATCTCCTATCTATCTATCTATCTATCTATCTATCTATCTATCTATCTCCTATCTATCTCCTATCTATCTATCTATCTATCTATCTATCTATCTATCTATCTATCTATCTATCTCCTATCTATCTATCTATCTATCTATCTATCTATCTCCTATCTATCTATCTATCTATCTATCTATCATCTGTCTGTCTATTACTATCTATCTATTATCTATCTATTATCTATCTATCTATTATCTATCTATTATCTATCTATCATCTATATATCTATCTCCTATCTATCTATTATCTATCTATCTATCTATCAATCTATCTAGAGGAGAAGTCGGAGTCGCACTTCTTAATAACTGTAGCGGGTGCTATAGGATGCAAGTCCCTTGGCAGGAGGGATCCCCAGATACACAACAAAAGTTCCAAGCACTCCAGCATCAGTGAAAAAAGTAGTGGTTTATTGTAAAGAAAAATTACAAGGATGCCATTGTAAAGAAAAATTACAAGCATCCTTGTAATTTTTCTTTACAATAAACCACTACTTTTTTCACTGATGCTGGAGTGCTTGGAACTTTCGTTGTGTATCTATCTATCTATCTATCTATCTATCTATCTATCTATCTAATTTTGTGGTACTTGACCGGTGACGTGATATGATGTTACTGGTGACGCCACTTCTGTGGTGGTCAGCTGTGCACTACTCGGCCAGTGATGGTAGTGTTGTGATGCCAGTGCTTGTCCAGCACACAAGTGTGACATTGGCACCTGCCGGTCTGCAGTGCTCCCCAAATGGTTGTCAACCCGCCGGCCAGAGATGGGTCCCTTGGGCTCTTGTCAGGGTAGTCCAGAGTGGCAATTGACCCACCCGGACTATCTGTACCGCCACCCACAGAAAGGGGAAAAATAACCCAAGGTGTGCAGCTAGTGTGTATAGGTGCTGCTGCGGAGGAAAGGATGACTGAGTCCCAGTAATATAAATATAAAGCCATGGGTGCGATGTGCAGCCATTTCTGTCTTTTTGGCTTGTGCATATAAATATAGCTTTACTGTGCATTCTCTTAGTAGTACAATACACTTTGGTAGAATAGATACATTTTTCGCACAGACTTTAGTGCTTCAACGTGTTTGTGCTGAGGAGATGCTTGAAGAAGTAGAGTAGAGGTAGTTGTAGCGTTGCTTGAAGAGTTGGAAGTAGAGTAGAGTAGCGTAGAGGAGAAGAGTTTGTCAAGGGAGTCCCAACCCAATGTAGTACTGTGCTCTGCCAGAACTTGAGGGAATACTTTAAAGTGAGAAGTTACTTCTTGTACCCGTGCATAGACTTTAGTCTGACCACCTGCCCTACAGTGTCAAGTAACTCATCCTCCTAAGGTGATACAAGCCCCAGTCATTGTTACCTGGGTAAGGCTAAGCTCCAAGGGGGGGGGCAGTTACCTGCGCTGCAAGATAGGATACGTAGACCTTCTGGTGTAGCTTTGTCCTATTGAGCCTAGTTCCTTTTTTTGTATGAAAATGCTGCTCTGTACTTTTTACACTGGTTCATGGCATGGTCTAGGATGTTTATAGACCCTTTGTAGTGTTTAGCACTGCTTAGTAGATATAGTAGAAGTACTTAAAGAACTGGTTGTGTCTAGCTGTATCTGTATACATGTGTCTCAGACTCAACCAAATGAACTACAGTTTAGTCCAGGACAGGGGACCTGGCTACGGCAGGGAAGGCTTGCTCTGTGTTCTTCTCCCACAAAAATCTGGGTAAGAACTGACGCTACACCTCCTCCCACTAATTGACTACTTCCTACAGGGCTAATTAATCTACCCTGTGAGTGGTGAAAAGGAATGTGTGGAAGAGAAAGAAAGAGATAGGCTAGAAGTAAAGAGCATCTCCTACAGGTCAACATAATCACATGGCACACATAAAACACTAACCCATTGCTAACTTCAGCTGTGCAAACAAGAACAATGACATCTAGTGGTGAAACTATAGAATACCTCCATCACCACTTAACCTGGAGTGAAAACTTTACGACAGGTGCCAAGGGCACTTAACAGTGGGACATCACATATCTATCATCTATCTATCTCCTATCTATCTATCTATCTATCTATCTATTTATCTATTAGTGATGAGCGAATAGTGAGATATTCGAATATCCGATATTCGTACGAATATCCCGCGAATATTCAGATATTCGATCGAATATTCGCTCCCATTAAAGTCTATGGGAACAAGTATTCGATTAGTGAAAAACATCTATTCGACCATTTGGAGGGTAAAACCGGAAGATGGGGGATTTGAACGCATATAGAATATTCATTGAATATTCGCGGGATATTCGTACGAATATCGAATATTCTAATATCTCAATATTTAATCGAATATCTATTCGATCGAACAGTATTCGCTCATCACTACTATCTATCTATCTATCATATCTCTATCTATCTATCTATCTATCTACTTTTTATCTATCCATCTATCTATCTATCTATCTATCTATCTATCTATCTCCTATCTATCTCCTATCTATTTATCTATCTATCTATCTATCTATCTATCTATCTATCTATCTATCTATCTATCTATCTATCTATCTATCTCCTAGCTATTATCTATCTATCTATCGATCTATCTATCTATCTCCTATTTATCTATCTATCTATCTATCTATCTATCTAGTCCACTTATGTTTTTGGCGGCACCACCATTTAGCCTTTGCAGTCCGAGTGCCAGCCGGATAGTATCTGACCAACGATACCGTATAACTAAAAAATAAACAATGTCCAGCAGCACTTCAAGTGAAAAAAATCTTCAGTGGTTTATTCCATTAAACGTAAAGAAAACATAGGTGCAGCACAGCAAATAAACAAACGAGGATATGATGTGACGTTTCGGTGGCCTCCGCCACCTTTTTCAAGCATGCTTGAAAAAGGTGGCGGAGGCCACCGAAACGTCGCATCATATCCTCGTTTGTTTATTTGCTGTGCTGCACCTATGTTTTCTTTACGTTTAATGGAATAAACCACTGAAGATTTTTTTCACTTGAAGTGCTGCTGGACATTGTTTATTTTTTTTTATCTATCTATCTATCTGTCTCCCATCTATTTATTTAATTTCTCTCTAGGCCATATTAGCTCCTCTAGGTTTCCCATTGAAGTTGGCTGACGAGCAGCAGACCATCACTGACATGTTCGAACATCTTTTAACAATTGGAAAGACCACGATCAGCCAACACAGTGCATGTTGGCCAATCATGGTCTTTTTACATGCTCCTTCACACCAAATGGCCAGTTACTACAACTGTACAAAGCAGGAACCAAGGAGATTGTGATCAATTTTCATTCATCCATCTGAAAGTTTGTAATACTGCACCATAGAGAATTACCTGATTTTTAGTTTTATAAGGCGCACCTGACTATAAGAAGCAGCCCTGGTTCCAGCAACTGCATATTTCATGTCAATTAAATTTTCCCGGTGGTCTAAGGCAGTCAAGGGGTAAAAGTTCATTAAAATGACAGGTCCACTTTATCACTCCTCATGACAGTACCTTCTACCCACACATACACAGCTCTGCGGCATACTCAATACACAATAGAGAGGTGTGAACTATATAGGATCATTGGACCATACTACCCTCCCAACAAGTAGGATCAGCCCTGGTATGTAGATAGGTAGTATCCAGATTGGTCCCAGAGAGATGAGAGGCCACAATATAGTAGAACTTCAAACATTTTAATATATGGTTCACACTTCTACATGCTTCTCTCCGTCTGTTTGGTGTCCCCCTGGGAATAGCTGCGGTGCCAGCATTGGTTTGCTTACAATAGAGTGTGCCTATCATCTTGCACAGCTCCACCAGGTGATTGCTATTCCTTGGTTACCCTGACACAAACCTCTGCTGCCAGTCAATATTACACCAAGAGGCGCCCCTTGTCTCCCTCTTTCTCATAAAATAACGACATAGACCTTCTTGGATCGGCCACAGCAGCCGTTTTATTACAAACAATTATAACAATAAACAATACCTCATAAAATGAAGTTAAACCCCAGTTAATTTGAAACCTTAGTGGTCCTCGAGGTCTGTATCCCCATGGTCTTTTACCCACACAGGATTTGCCAGCAGTCGATTCCCCTCAGGCACCTGTAACACTTGTGTCCCACATTAGATTGACATAGCAAATTCCTAAACCGCGAGTTACACACTGCCCAAGTTAACAAGGGCGTTCAGAACCTCCTTGCCCCCCCCTCCCTTACCATAAATAGTGTAATGCAACCTCAAGGACCCCACCACCAACGATCACTGTGACTAACGTTAATGCCACAGCCCACCCAACCCCTCACATTTCTGCCCACCCGAACCTGAACAAACCTGAGAACCCCAGAACATCACAGTCCTGAGGGAGGAGGGGTGTTAAGTTCTTTACCAAGTACTGTCGCCTCAGAAATGTTACCCTGACTTACCGACCCCCTCTCTGAGCCCTGAGTCACTTTATCCCACTGTGCTCCACCAATCTTAATCAATCTGTTTGATACAAATCTCAGCCATTCTCATTAACCCTTTAAGTACATAGCCAGCCTTTGCTCCCATCCCCCCCCCCTCATTCCCACACTAAATAGTCCCTCCAAACCCTGTCATGGGGGCCTCCCTTTAGGCTATCACCCTAAGTCCAGCCTTACTGCACACACCATCATGGGTAGATAACAAGACTTGTTACCAAGTGTAGAGTACCCCAGGGTCAAGGACTATCACATAGTGCACTGATCCCCAGTTACAAGGGCTCACATGGGGGCCTACAGGGTGAGTCACAAAGCCATCACACCAGGCCACCTTCTTCCATTGCCCAATAGTCCATGATTCTGACGCTTACAGGCCCTTTCTGTGTGTTTTTTAGTAAGGTCAGGAGTCACTGAATGATTTTCGGCTATGGAGTCTCCTACAAAAAAAATTATGGAAAAACTGATGAAAAAATGGATGCATTTGTGTTTTTTAGCGTAAATTTGGTCGACCATGTTTTTGTATAAGGCTGGGTTCACACTATGTTTTTGCAATCCATTTTTTTCCTCCGTTTTTGCAAAAAACTGATGAATTTGTGTGCATCAGTTTTGATCTGTTTTTCCATTAACTTTCATTATAAAAAAAAACTGAGCAAAAGGCACAAAAAAACATTTAAAAAAACCCTGAATGCGTTTTGAGCCGTTTTTTTTTTAAATAAAGTCAATTACCGTATTTTTCGCTTTATAAGATGCACTTTTTAGCAAGAAAATATCTTGCTAAAATGTGCCTGCATCTTATATTCAGGAGACAGGGCAACCCGACACTGTCAGACTGCCCTGACTCCTTCCCTAATGGTCCAGAAGACTGCATAAGCTGTGCAGTCCTCTCCCTTCTCCTGTCGGTACTGATCAGTGAGATCAGTGCCCGGCAGGAGAGTAATCGGGAGGGGATATGCATGGCAACCTACTGAAGGACCTTCGGAAGCTGAAGGACCTTGGGTGATGTCACAGTCATGTGATTAGTCACATGACTGTGACATCAGCTAAGGTCCTTCAGCTCACATTCCCGCAGGTCCTACACTAAATGGTCGCGTCTAAGTACAGAGCAGCAGAGGTATGCGTGTTACCGTGTGTGTGTGTGTGTGTGTGTGTGTGTGTGTGTGTGTTACCCTGTGTATGTGTGTGTTGATATAACATTGTGTGTGCTTGTGGATATGTTTGTATAGCTGAGTGTGTGAGATACAGCTGAGCTGAGAGTGTATGGTGTAGCAGAGCTGAGAGTGTATGGTGTAGCAGTGCTGAGAGTGTATGGTGTAGCAGAGATGAGAGTGTATGGTGTAGCAGAGCTGAGAGTGTATGGTGTAGCAGAGCTGAGTGTGTATGGTGTAACAGAGCTGAGTGTGTAGCTGAGCTGAGAGTGTATGGTGTAGCAGAGCTGAGTGTGTAGCTGAGCTGAGAGTGTATGGTGTAACAGAGCTGAGTTTGTAGCTGAGCTGAGAGTGTATGATGTAGCAGTGCTGAGTGTGTTGTGCATGCAGCAGCTGTGTATGTGTAGATACAAGACACTTTCACTTTAATAAACTTTGACCCCTTCACTGCATTATCCCCTTCATGACCACCAGGGAAGTTTAATTAGCATAAAATGTTTTTTTACCTGTTTTCAGTGGTCCAAATCAGCGGTGCGTCTTATAGACAGGTGCGTCTTATAAAACGAAAAATACGGTAAGCCAATGGAGAAACGGATCAAAATGGATGCACACAAATGCATCAGTTTTGATGAAAGAAAAACGAATTGCAAAAACGCAACGTGAACCTAGCCAAAGCCTAGCCTTAGTTTTTCCCTACCACCCCCTGCCTTGTATTTTTATTAGGCCAGGAAACGTTTAATCCGTACTCCTCTCTTGTATGCTTAACTGTACATTTTCTTTCAATTGAAAAAAAAAAAAAAAAAAACCCCACTAATTTAAAGGGGTTATCTGGGATGTAAAACTTGATGGCCTCTCCTCAGGATCTATTTGTATGGATATAAAGCACACAGCATATAAATACATCCTTAATATTTACAACACAGAAGTAGGATGTGGAATTCTGGGAGTCAATGGGGGAAACTTTACTTGGTGGATGTCAGTGATCCCTCAGAAGCAGAAAACACAAGACAATCTTATCATGTTCCAGGATGCACAATATACAATAACATAATGTGATTTAGAAAAGGCAGTGTAGCTGTAATGTGCTTATCCCTAAAGAGGTTAAAAAAAAATAAAGCTAGTTTTTTGTTATTTTTTTCTGGGACATTTAGGGAGGGTGAGATGCAATTACAACATGCTGCCATGTCCTGAGCAGTGCCAAGAGCAGACAGGCAGTGAAAGCAGCAGGAGCTGCAACTTCACTGGTTGTGCAATTGTCTGCAGCAGAATGAGAAAGCAACAGCTTTGGGTAGGAAGCCGGCAGAAGTGCTGAAGGAGTGGTGTAGATAAGGTGTGAGGGCTGAGATGGAGATCTAAAGGAAAGCAATGCATTCTAGGAATTGTAGTACTTTGCAACTGCTCAGATAGTTAAGCACTGTTATATGTTTCTGCAGCTTGTTTTTTTTTTTTTTTTTTACCTGATGTCGGATGTCGGCAGAAGATAACTGTAGCAAATGGATCTCTAACCCTTGGGTTACATAGCCTTCCAATGCTATATTACTATGTTGATATATAAAGATGAGGTAGTGAGGCAATGATTTCTCATGTGTAGTAATGTCATTTTGCTTTCTAAAGCTGTCACAGTACATATATGGGTGTTTTTATGCTGTACATAGACCATATACATATACACTGTGATATAATGATACAGTGTAGAGAGCAAAGATATCACTGTTTAGCTAGAGGGCCTCTCTACAGCTTTAGCATCAGACCCTTGAGCTAGGCCTCACATTATGATAACAACTATTGGACAGTTCCTGATATGGACAGAGGTGGCAGCAGAGAGCATTGTGTCAGACTGGAAGGAATATGCCACTTCCTGCAAGACATACAGCAGTTGATAAGTACTGGAGGACTTGAGATTTTTAAATAGAAGTGAATGACAAATCTAAATAACTGTTAGACACCAGTTGCTTTTAAAGAATGGTTTGCAGGAGTACCTCTTCAAGAAGACAAATGGTTGCTGGTCCTAAGAATCATGTAAAGTCACATACATGTTAAATGTATAGTTATAGGCCTTTACATATTTTTATGTAAAGTTTTTACCTCCTGGAACTGAAAATGAATTATGTTATTGCGCTTGCCTGACAATAAAAATAGTTTACAAGTGAATGTTTATGTGGGTATAGAACATTCTAGAAAGACTATGGAGCTATACAACATTCTAGAAAGTCTATGGGGTTATAGAACATTCTAGAAAGTCTATGGGGTTATAGAACATTCTAGAAAGTCTATGGGGCTATAGAACATTCTAGAAAGTCTATGAGGCTATAGAACATTCTAGAAAGTCTATGGGGCTATAGAACATTCTAGAAAGTCTATGGGGCTATAGAACATTCTAGAAAGTCTATGAGGCTATAGAACATTCTAGAAAGTCTATGGGGCTATAGAACATTCTAGAAAGTCTATGGGGTTGTAGAACATTCTAGAAAGTCTATGGGGCTATAGAACTTTCTAGAAAGTCTATGGGGCTGTAGGACATTCTAGAAAGTCTATGGGGCTATAGAATATTCTAGAAAGTCTATTGTGCTATCGAACATTTTAGAAAGTCTATGGGTTATAGAACATTCTAAATAGTTTATGGGGCTATAGAACATTCTCGAAAGTATATGGGGCTATAGAACATTTTAGAAAGTCTATGGGGCTATAGAACATTCTAGAAAATCTATAGAACATTCTAGAAAGTCTATAGGCTATAGAACATTCTAGAAAATCTATGGAACTATAGAACATTCTAGAAAGTCTATAGGCTATAGATCATTTTAGAAAGTCTATGGGACTCCAGAAAATTATGGAAAGTCTATGGGGCTATAAAACATTCTAGAAAGTAAGAAAGTATATTAGGCTATAGATCATTCTTCTCCGTTTCAAACATAGATGTCCAATAGAAAAATGGTGACAGCTGTATAAGGGTCTATTCACACATTTACGCAAAAAAAAATAAATAAATAAATAAAACTCTATACCATAAAAATAGAAAGATATACTTTTATTTTTTAAGCATATTATAACTAAAAACTAGCTATATCCATGACCCCACTTACATTTTTTATAGAAAAAAAGGATGTTCCTCCTGGTGTTAGAGGAAACAGTGCTCTGTGATTAAGTCTTGATTATATGACGTCGGCCGGTTTCGGACAGCGCAGTCCACCATCAGTTTCATTTGAGCTAAGTGAAAGCGCAGGATTTATTCCTGTATACACCATCATTTCATAAAATGTGCAATCAGAACCATAATCAGTATCTCTTCTTAATCATCCTCTTAGTTGTGCGAGTTCTCATTCTTTGACATAATCATCCTCCTTTGTTTGCTCCGCCGTGTTCTCCTCTAGATTTCCTTGGCCCCGTGGTCGTGTCCTGCGCGAACGTAAATAATCACCAGGGTAATTGTCAGTGCGGCTTACATCATTAGAGCGCAGATCAGACGGTCGCCCGGTTCTGTCCGTTAGGGCTGTCGCCTCTCGGCCATCTGGCTGTTTCCTCCTGATGAAAATGCTGGTATTGGAAATTTACAATTAAAATTTATGATTGTAGTTTAACACTTCACTAGTTTAGTTAAAGGCAATCCACCATGAAAAGAGGTTTTTAAAGGGGTTGTTTAAAAAAAAATAATCTTTCAACATGCTCATGAACAATCCGGGAACATCCTTTCTTCTAGCTCTGTGGTGTGCCATTCCTCTGATACGATCTAGAAGATCAAGACACATGTTTGCTAGAGCTCCCAATAGACTGGTTAGGTATGCCAAAAAAAATTCCCAATTTATTGCCAAGGACCCATGGTGCACCAGTTTACTTTGTAGAGCTGCCTGCCAAAATATAATCTTATTATATGAACCAATCAAAAGAAAACTTTACCTGCCGTCTGTACGAGAGTCACATCTGAATATAGGAGGACATTTAGAATCTAGTGTCATAGTCTGATGGGACAAAGACGAAGCTCCGACCTCCAAGGGTAAATTCATCCCATGTAAAGTCTATGAGAGCGAAGGACAGTGATTCAAGATTAACAAATCCGTTCCTAACTATTTAAACTCAATCTGAATTTCCACCAAATTCAGATTTAGTTGGGGGTAGTCAGGGGCGTAGCTAATGTCTCCTGGGCCCTGGTGCGAGAGGCCAACTTGGCCCCCCCCCCTTCTTTTACGACCAAGTGATGCTATTGGTGTGTATATATATATATATATATATATATATATATATATTTACATACACACACACCAAGACAGATATTACCAATAACACCAGCATATTGGAAGAAGAGTATTATCACCGTACATATTACCGCCATACTGTTACTGACCAAATCCTGTATACTGAGACCAATATTACCAGTAATACCAGTATATAGGAAGGAAACATTACTGCCACACCACAACCACTACCATCACCACCATATTGTTACTGACCAAATCCAGTATACTAAATCACCTCATCCAGTCATATAGAGGTGGCCCCAGCTCTACACAGGCTCTATACACCATATACATTACTGTGCAGTTATATCAGGTGACTCACAGGAGACAACTTTTCGGATCGGAGTTCTTCCCTTTTCATCTTCTTCTCCATCTGCCCTGGGCCGTTATGAGAACTTCTCCGAGCCACGAATCCACAGAATCTGCCAGACAGAGATATTAGTCTCCTCACTCTGGCACCATCCTCATCTATATACATACTGCACATTTGTATTGGCCCCTTTACACCCTCATTTAGTGTGACCCCCTAATAATATATGCCCCCCTCTGTGTATTTCCTCTCCCCCTATGTTGTCCCCCCAAATAGATGGCCCCTCTCCCCCCATGTTGCCCTCCTTATAGATGGCCCCCTCTCCCCCCACCCTCCATTATAGATGGCCTCCTCTCCCCCCTCCATATAGATGGCCCCCTCTACCCCCTCCCTTATAGATGGCCCCCTCTCTCCTCACCCTCCCTTATGGATGGCCCCCTCTCTCCTCACCCTCCCTTATGGATGGCCCCCTCTCTCCTCACCCTCCCTTATGGATGGCCCCCTCTCCCCCCCTCCTTGATAAATGCCCCCCTCTCCCCCCACCCTCTCTTATAGATGGCCCCCTCTCCCCCCTCCCTTATAGATGGTCCCCTCCCCCCCTCCCTTATAGATGGTCCCCTTCACCCCCCCTCCCTTATAGATGGTCCCCTTCACCCCCCGTCCTCCCTTATAGATGGCCCCCTCTCTCCTCACCCTCCCTTATGGATGGCCCCCTCCTTGATAGATGGCCCCCTCTCCCCCCACCCTCCCTTATAGATGGCCCCCTCTCCCCCCACCCTCCCTTATAGATGGCCCCCTCTCCCCCCCTCCCTTATAGATGGCCCCCTCTCCCCCCCTCCCTTATAGATGGCCCCCTCTCCCCCCTCCTTTATAGATGGTCCCCTCCCCCCCCCCTCCCTTATAGATGGTCCCCTTCACCCCCCTCCCTTATAGATGGTCCCCTTCACCCCCCCCTCCCTTATAGATGGTCCCCTTCACCCCCCCTCCTCCCTTATAGATGGTCCCCTTCACCCCCCCCTCCTCCCTTATAGATGGTCCCCTTCACCCCCCCTCCTCCCTTATAGATGGTCCCCTTCACCCCCCCTCCTCCCTTATAGATGGTCCCCTTCACCCCCCCCCTCCTCCCTTATAGATGGTCCCCTTCACCCCCCCCTCCTCCCTTATAGATGGTCCCCTTCACCCCCCCCTCCTCCCTTATAGATGGTCCCCTTCACCCCCCCCCTCCTCCCTTATAGATGGTCCCCTTCACCCCCCCCCTCCTCCCTTATAGATGGTCCCCTTCACCCCCCCCCCTCCTCCCTTATAGATGGTCCCCTTCACCCCCCCCTCCTCCCTTATAGATGGTCCCCTTTCCCCCCACCCTCATAGATGCCCCCCTCTTTCCCCCCACCCTGCAGGCTGATAAAAAACAAAACAAAACTTAACTCACCTGACATCGCGCTCCCACGTTGATCCTCACTCCTTCGGTCTGTCCCCCAGGGGTGTCGCGTCTTATCCCCGGCAGCGCGCACATCCCAGAGCTCCCTGCGCGCCGGAAATGGAAGTCAGGGCCCAAGGCGCGCAGGGAGCTCTGGGATGCGTGCGCTGCCGGGGATAAGACGCGACACCCCCGGAAGCCACGCAGCAGCCGGGGGAAGACGGAGTCGGACTCTTGTGACCGCAAGCAAAACAATGCTTGCGGTCACAAGAGTGATTGATCGGGAGGGCCTTGCGGGGCCCTGAGGGCCCCGCGGGCACCCCTTTGAGGCGGGCCCGGTCGCGGCGGCGACCCCCGCAACCACAGTAACTACGCTACTGGGGGTAGTCATTGTGAGTGATTTGTAGCCACAGAGACTCCTTTCCGGGTTATGCTTGCTCCATGTCCTGTGGCCCATGCTCCTCCTCACTCCCTGTAGGGTGTCTTAAAGGGCTAGAAAGCATGCTAACTGCAACCTGGTGCTCTCATACATTGGCTAAATAGGTTGGCTTCACTAGCCACATGGTTCCTGAGCAATAGGCTTCCTACTGTCCTAGTTATTCTGGCAAAGGTGTTCTTGGGTTTATGATTTGGTTAAAGTATACAACCCTGGTTTATCTTCTTGACTTCATCCTTGCCTGCTGCCTTGTGCTCTACTGACCTTCCTACGTCTGAACCTGCGCTGCTCTCTCTGACCTATTTGCCCATTCATTAACTATGAAAGAACTTTGCCAGTCCCTATCTTAACTTGGACCCAGACTATTCTCCCTCCTGACTCCCTGGCGTCTTGGTCTTGCATATCTTGGCCACAAGGCCAGCTTCCACCGATACCAGCGACTTAGTGGTTGATGTCTAGATCCTCATATGAGGAGAGGAGAAAACCAAAAGACCCCTTAGGTATTGCCCTTTGGAATGGCCCAAAGCCAAATCGGCCAGGTGGCACAGTAGGTCCAAACCTAATGGCCATTACACTATCAAAGGTAGGAGTCCAGTACACTGAAGCAGACACTATATACATTTTTAGTAGGATAATGCCCCAGCCACAAAAATTGCTTAGGTTTGAGGAACATGACCAAGATTTTAAAATGGTGACTTGGCCTCGAAATTCTCCAAACATAAATCCATCGAAGAAATTAGTCAGATCTATGAGGTCCGTTCCTTCCAACTTGCAGGGTACACTGGACTATTCTTAGCTTTATTTTCTATGGCTCCTTCCATAAAGCCTACTCTACCCTGCTCTCAAATGAATTATGAATTTTGGTGTGGGTCAACTTTACGTACTGTAACCTGTTTCTCCACGCGTTCCATAGTAGCGGACTGGAACAGGGGAAAAAATAAGAACGTATGATGCCCACTTGATATTAGATGTCTGTCTCATTCGTTTTCATTCTACTCATCGAAGACATCCAATATCACACACTTAATAAATTTGTCCTAAAGAAAGATTTTGACAAGATGCTGAAACACCAGCTGAGAAAATCAATGGTGACTTGTTATTTGCCTGCTGTCTCCTTAATGATGGTGGGGACACTTAGACAGGCATCTGACAGATGGTCACCACATCCAGAAGGACTTAAGGTCCTCATTCCTTCGCGTTTGCCAAAGCTTCAGGCAGACTTATTTTTCTTTTTGAAATTGTAGAATGATGACATTGGCCCTGTAGGCAGATCTGGTATTGATTCTGGTCTAGTCCCCCTTTGGGGCATGAATACGACTCTTGGTGCTTCCATCCCAGCAAATTAGCAGTGGGGGGGAGTAAAAGCTTATGGACATAAAAGACATATCAAAAGAAGATAATTTCATTGCCTTGGGGCTCATCATCTAACATCAGTCTTAGCGCACCTGTCATATAGCATACAATAACAATGAGACTGACGATCTCATATTATTTAATTCATTTATTATCTACACCAGTCCTGTCGCTGAGTGGTGGTGTGAATGACATGCAGGCTATATTAGGTCCTATAAAACCATATAAAGAGAAGGCACTCCATTGGGAAATAACCTCGGAAGAAGGAAGAAGTCATGAGTAGAGAGGTACAGATTTATATATGGAAAGCCAGTCACTTTGTATAGTTGCACTCAACTTTTTTTTATTTTTAACATACACAAAGACAAAGACATGGTTGACTAAGTTTTTCTATATGTTAAAGTTAAAGGGGTTATCCAGCGCTACAAAAACATGGCCACTTTCTCCCTACTGTTGTCTCCAGATTGGGTGGGGTTTTGAAACTCAGTTCCATTGAAGTAAATGGAGCTTAATTGCATACCGCATCTGAACTGGAGACAACAGTAGGGGGAAAAGTGGCCATGTTTTTGTAGCGCTGGATAACCCCTTTAAATCTACAGCAATGGATATAGTTATATGAAGCTACCGTTGTGTCCGTATCAAGAATGTGAAGGATTCACCCAAAGTAAATGTGTTCTGTACAATGAGCAGGAGAAGGTCTATAATCTCTATCGGTAGGATGGTGCAGATCATTTTAACCGCACACTTCTTCTGGATTATCGTATTTTCAAGACAACTTTTTAACCCCGAAAAGTCTTCTTAGAAGTCGGGGGTCGTCTTATACGGCAGGTATAGTCGCCCCATCCGGTAGGGCAGTTGAAAAATGGCCCCATCCCCACCATATGGGACGACCACTACAAAAAACTAACAAACAGTTAACTCACCTAGGGCCCGTTCCCGGCCTCCGCGCCTCCTGTCCCATTCCCGGCCTCCTCACGCCTCCTGTCCCGTTCTCGACCTCCGCTCCTGCTGTCCCGTTCCCGGCCTCCGTATGCCTCCTGTCCCGAACACAGACAAATAAATTTACTACACACATTATAAACTGAAACTCCACTGATCGTAAAAACTTGAATATGGCTTCCTGGTCCCATTTGGCCTTTTTGTGGACACCAGAGCTGGTCAGGAAGTGGAAAATAGCTAAAGAGATTTGTGTAACTCTCATTGATTTTAATGTATTTTGTCCTAGCCCTGTATGCTATGTTGTTTATGTGACTTCGGGAGTCACAAACTACTCCATTTTAATACCTTCCATTACAGCCAATAGGAGTTACGCAAATTGTGCAACTCCTGCACCTCGTTTATTTTCAGCTTCCTAACCAGCTGGAGAGAGACGGGAAGCTGTCTTTACGGAATAGGAATTTAAATCTTTTCAAATGTTATAGTTTGGATTGAAGATGAGTTTAACATGGGAAAGCCAATTAAGATTTGGCCCCACACTCTCTGTGCCATTGCAAATTTTTTTTTTTTACTGTATAACTTAAACCATCCATGCACTCTGTATAAGTCACAGGAAGACAGGAGCCACTGTCCTCTGTATACATGACAGGAGTTCATGCTCTCTGTATATGTGACAGGAGTTCCTGCTCTATGTATAAGTGACAGGAGTCCCTGCTCTTTGTATAAATGACAGGAGATCCTGCTCTCTATACTTGACAGGAGTCCCTGCTTTCTGTATACATGACAGGAGTCCCTGCTCTCTGTATAAATTACAGGTATCCCTTCTCTCTGTAAAAATGACACAAATCTCTGCTCTCTGCATAAATGACAGGAGTCCCTTCTCTCTGTATAAATGACAGGAGTCCCTGCTCTCTGTATATATGACAGGGGTTCCTGCTCTCTGTATACATGACAGGAGGCCCTGCTCTCTGTATACTTGACAGGAACCCCTGCTCTTTGTATAAATGACACAAGTCCCTGCTCTCTGTATATATGACAGGGGTTCCTGCTTTCTGTATACATGACAGGAGGCCCTGCTCTCTGTATACTTGACAGGAGTCCCTGCTCTCTGCACAAATGACAGGAGTCTCTGTAGACTTATACCTTTGTATGACATTAGGGACATGCAGAGGTCTAGCTGTTGAACCCCATAAAAGTTCCTGAGTTGCTATTGCATAATGAAAGGCCGCTGTCACCCACTATGATGTAGTTTCTTCATTAATAAATCACCAATATGATTTTATGCAGAATAGAAGTAAAGCAATTACGCTGAATACACAGTAATGATGCACACAGTGCAATCATTGTCCATGGTCCCGGTCTGTGCTGTATGTATCGCTGTTTGTTTGTGGTTAATTGTCCATAATGATGAATCATGAAAGCTGGTGGCGATGTATAGATCGGCAGACTATTATAAATGGTAGCATAGTTTCACCCAGCAGTGTGACAACATGAAGTATTAATTCTAGTGGAAAAGAAAATAATCCTCCTCGGAGGACTCTGCGTATAACACCTTTTCACATTTCCTTTCTCCAAACACCTAAACCCTCTGTGCATATTATGTGCGAGAACTTCACATGAATACATTACAAGCCTGAAAATGTATATACCATTTGAGAAATAGGCGTCTTCTATAGCATCAATAAATAACAGCCCCCTTTTTTATGAACTTTTTACGGCCTTAGAGGGTGTCATGTTCCAGATATAGAATACAGCCTCCTTATTTAGTGAAATCTAGAGAGCATTAAACATTCATGACAGTCTTCCCAGCTAACTTACAACCAGAAGGCGCTGTAACACTAGAAACCTTCTACATGGGATAGATGCATTGACTTTTCGGGCTAAAGTAACCGGCTAATGGGGTTACCGGACCTTCTCAAAATTGCATTGAACGCTTTGTCAGGTTTCCAGTTTGTAGAATTAGGATAAGTCTTGGATGTTGGTAAACAGCTATCAACTCTCCGGTCTGGTTTACTAACAGTGTACTACAAGACTGCTAGCGATCCATATGGGATTCTGCACAGCTTTATTATATGGAGTCGTGGGCAGTCCATTGGGCCCCTTTAAGCTGCAATAAAATATTTCCTAAAAGCAGTGATTCTGATAAAAGTAACGGGGGACATTTCTTAAGATCGTTGTACTCTTCTTAATTTAGGCCCTGCGCCCCTTTTTCCAGCCAAATTAACTATAAAGTGAATCCAGCCAGCTGTGCGCCCAACCCTGTGCCCGGCCTACCAAATCTACACCTGCTTCTAGAAGGTGTAGATTTGAATCATGATATATGGCTACGAGCTGGCATAAATCGTGATAAATGAGGCGCTGGAGAAAGCCACACCTCCTCCCTGCCTTGACACACCCTCCCCCAACCACCCCCCCAACTGCCCATCGGCGAGCGGAGGATACGGCAGGAGTACGCCAGGGAGAAGAAGTTAATTTGCGCCTTCTCCCTGGTGTATGCCCTGGACCTAAGGTTGACAAATGTCCCCCAAAGACTTTATCCATATGATGATGTTGTATAACCAGACCCTTATAGTGACCATCTACCCTAGAGTGTAAAAGTCTATGTTATAGAGCCATGTGATCTAAAGTACAGACCAAAAGTTTGGACACACCTTCTCATTCAAAGAGTTTTCTGTATTTTGATGAATATGAAAATTGTAGATTCACACGGAAGGCATCAATACTATGAATTAACACATATGGAATTAGTGTATATACTTAACAAAAAGTGTGAAACAACTGAAAATACAGTATGTCTTATATTCGAGGTTCTTCAAAGTGGCCACCTTTTGCTTTGATTACTGCTTTGCACACTCTTGGCATTCTCTTGATGATCTTCAAGAGGTAGTCACCTGGAATGGTCTTTCAACAATCTTGAAGGAGTTCCCAGAGATACTTAGCACTTGTTGGCCCTTTAGCCTTCACTCTGTGGTCCAGCTCACCCCAAACCATCTTGATTGGGTTCAGGTCTGGTGACTGTGGAGGGCCGGGTCATTTGGCGTAGCACCCCATCACTCTCCTTCTTGGTCAAATAGCCATTACACAGCCTGGAGGGGTTTGGGGTAATTGTCTTGTTAAAAAAAATAAATGATGGTCCAAGTAAACGCAAAATGGATGAAAAAGCATGTCGCTACAATCTTCCATTTTGATAGTCATAAAAATACAGAAAACTCTTTGAATGAGAAGGTGTGTCCAAACATTTGGTCTGTACTGAGTGAAATGCAAACTTTTTGCAAACCTTGATACTGTTCTTTGGATCTTTGGATACCAAAAATATTTCTACTATACCCTTGGGTGGCTTCAATTTTATTTATGTTGGCACATACTATAGGCCCAGTATGAAAAATCTGTGCCACATTGATTTCTAATAGAGTCGTGTAGAAGAGGCCTAAAGGTGCCCAAACGCTTTTGGCAAAAGTCGTCTTTGTTTATGAGGACTTTCCGACTCTTCATTGACATATGATGGTTGGTCTTAATTGAAATTTAATTGCTCGACCCCGTTGTTCAAGGAAAGATAACAGAGTCGTGTAGAAGAGGCCTAAAGGTAGCCAAACGCTTTTGGCAAAAGTCATCTTTGTCTATGAGGACTTCCCGACTTTTCCTTGACATATGAAGGTTGTGCACAATCGGATTTCAATTGCTTGACCCCGTTTTAAGGAAAGATAAGACAGCACCAGAGACGTCTGATAGCGGCTTACCCCTCCTCATAGAGAACACGTAAATGGGAGGTCGAGAGAGATACTTGCCAGCTGAATAAACATTCAGCTACTTTCTTCCAGAAAGAGTGCCACACCAATACTCAGGTTGTGTGTGATATTACAGCTCAGCTCCATTCACTTTAATGCAATTGAGCTGCAATACCACAAACAAACTAAGGACAAGGGTGGCATAATTTTGCCATTATTTTTGTAATCCTAGAGAATCCCCTTCACTAGATAAGTGTGACAATGTATCTTTAGCAATTCCAAGTGTCTCAGGGACAGAGAATAGCCTGAATCTCTAGACAATAAGAGACATGGGTTTTCTTTTTGTAAATGCATTTTATCCATAGAGGTTATGTAACACGTTATTTCCATTGTCAGCTTTAATTTCAATACAAAACCACATTCATACAACTATGTATCACAGCGTTACAGCCAGAGAGAGAAGCTCCTCTCATACTTGTTGTCAGTGAGAATCTTCTCCCATTATTCGTCTGCGGAGAGACTGATCAGCGCTGACAAGTCCCCAGTTGTTGCAGTGTATTACAAAGAAAACAGAAAATGGGGAAAATAAATGGCATTAAAGAAAAATTGAATAAAATACGTGGATAGCGAGTTGAATCAGTGGTAAGGTCTTAGCAGGAATCTCTCCCCTGACAACTGCTATGGTTATCGATATTAGGTTATCAAGGGAGCCACCTAAAAGTGGCTGCATCTGCTAACAATTTCTAATATCCTATACCTAGAGTTAAGCTAAGCGAATCAAGATTTGCTGTGAATCAAGTCGTCAATTTGCTTTGTTTTGCAGAGCGAATTCCCACCGATCCGTTGAGAAAATTTGCAAAGAAAAAACAAAACAAAATGGCGGCCGCACATTCTGTTTGGAGCATCACTGGGCGGAAGAAAGGGATTAACCATGATCCCTATCGGCCATTCAATCAGCTGCAGGCCCCTCTGTGATGTCAGCCCCTCCCCCTCTATATAAGGTGGTTCAGTAACAGAGGTGGCTAGTCAGCTGTGTGTGGAGGAGAGAGAAGGATGGCAGCAGGCAGTTACAGCAGAGCAGGGAGAGACTAACAGAGCGATATAGGGACAGAGAGGAGAGGATGGCGGAAATTGGATGAGTGACTGGCTGATTGACTTTTTTTAATTGTGATTTTCCAATTTTTTACACTTTTATAACAACGTGCTTTAACAAATTCCTCCTTCTGTATAAATCCCAGTATTGTAGCTACTATAGTTTTTGCTGTTTTAATGAAATTCGTTAAGATTCAATTCACGAATCTTAACGGGTTTGACTGAAAATTTGCATAGCTCACGAAACAAATTTCCGACCTATACCCACTGTAAAAAAAAAAAAAAAAGCTCTGGCCAAGTTCAATATAGATAAGCAGAGCAGCCACAAAGTATTTTGGGCAGTGAAGTAGGAGCCTACTGCTAAAACTTTGACACACCTCCCAACCAGATTTCCATTAAAAAAGAGAGCAGTGTCGATGGGGTCCAAGATCTTGATTTCTAAACCATTTTGGATTTTCGGCACAAAAACACTTTAAATTATATACTATATCTATAAGTTGTATTGGGAGGTAGGTTAGAGATGGAGAAAGGAATAGATATTGACTACTCTCTACTCCTCATCACCAATGCACACAAAGTCCCAACACTTGAAGCATTTCTATCAAAAAATTTAGCAAAACATGTTTAAAGTTACAGCAATGCTTTTATGGCATCAGGACAATGCCCGAAAGGGAAGATAATTTGTCAGTAAGGACCAGTGACTATGTAGGAAGGTATGGTTTGGGGTTTGATTGGTGATGTGAACTTATTTTGGGGTCTGATCTAGAGCGGTGAACTATTTTGATGTCTTGTCTGCACAGTTAGGCAACAATATGGTACGTACTTAGAGGTAAAAACTGTATGTACCATCAGTATGGGCCATCAGTAGAGAAGAGGAAACTTTTTCCAAAGTTTGGTTCGGCAGGTGTGCAAATATTTGGTGTAAAATGTGTATTCAACCAAACGGAACTGTGCTAAAACAGCTAAACAATTGCCGCTACATAGTGGAAGTATAGGGGCTCTTTCGCTGCGAAAACCTCTTACAAAATGCTCTTTTTTTTTCAATGAGAGAAGCGGCAATGTGTATTTTTTTAATAACCTTGTAAACAAACCCTTACAGTGAATCACTGCAGGAGGTAGTAAGTAGTGGTAACAGCCATCTTAGTAACCTCAGAGGGCCAAAAACAGACAGGAGTAAGATCTATTCAGCCCTTACTTGTCTCGTGAGAGGTTTGGCCGCTTTAACCACAGTGTAAGTGACCCCACAGGGCCAAGGACGGAAAATTGAAGGTGGAGACAGGAGACATTAGCAGTAGCAGCACTCTCGTTGACCTACTAGGGCCTAGAGCAGCCAGTTGATGGTGGAAGCAGTAGGATGTTGGTGGATCGCTGACATACAATAACAATTATTACACTGCCTAATACGTTTTTTTTTTTTTTTTACTAAGGGACTGTAGATGTCACCTAAGCAATGATTGACGGGGTTAAATTAAACCGACAGTGGTGGATCATTGACATACAATCACGGCTATTATGCTGCCAGGCTAGGTTTGATTAAAAGGACTAATGCTATGTTTACACGGAACGATTATCGGGCGAATTTTCGCGATAACGATCGCATTGAGCGATAATTGTTCCGTGTAAACGCAGCGAACGATCAAGGGATTAGCTAAAAATCGTTCATTTTGATCTTTGAACATGTTAATAAATCGTCGTTGATCGTTCGCAAAAACTTTGCAGATCGTTCCGTGTAAACGGTCGCTTACAGATTTTACCTATGTGTGAGATAGGCTTAAGCGATCGCAAGACGATCGCAAAACGAATTTTCTGTACGATATATCGTTTCATCTAAATGCTGCTCGTTATAAAAAAAAAATTGTTACTTCGAAATCGTAAATCGTACGATCGGGCGAATTATCGCTCCGTGTAAACGTAGCATAAGGCTGCCTGTACATAGAGAGATTTATCTGACAGATTTTTTAAGTTAAAACCAGGAACAGACTATAAACAGGGAACAGGTCATAAAGGAAAAACTGAGATTTCTCCTCTTCTTTGGCTTAAAAAATCTGTCAGATAAATCTCTGTGTAAAGGCACCCTGAGGATGTGACCTGACTGGTGAATAAAAGGGTATAATGAAGCTTTGGTGTACAATCGTGGGTATTACACTGCCATATCACCCAGGAGATCTGTGGGTAAGCTATAGATTCCACTGTGTAGCTTTCCTCACATGCTACTTTCCTCATAGTTTCCTCTATGTGTCCTTTCGATCTATACCTTTACCTCTCTCTGACTTTCTCCGACTCTCTTTTTTTTCTCCAGGGCTCTCCTTTTTCTCTCTCTGACTCTCTCTTTTTTCTGACTCTTTTTTTTTTTTTTTTTTTTATAGGTCTCTCCCTTTTTTCACCATGACTGTTTTTTCACAGATTTTGTCTTTTTTCCTCTGACTCTTTCTTTTTCCAACTCTCTCTTTTTTCTCTGGTTCTCTCTTTTCTCGGAGTATCCCTTTCTTCACTGACTCTTTTTTCTCTCTGCCTCTACTTACCTCACTGTCTCTCTATCAATACTGCGAAAGTTTGTATGTTGTGGTCACTGCACAGGAGCAGAATGGCAGGCTGACAACATGCTCCTGTACATACTGTATATGCAAGGTGACGTTGCAGGCGGGCTAAAAACAAAATATAAGACAATACTCCATAGCGTAATTCAGACAGGGCTGAAGTGGTGAAAGGAAAGCAGATAGAACTCTCACCTGAGTAGGTTGTGCTGGTGAAAGGCTACATTCACACAAATGCAGACTGCAGACCCTCGGCTTGCACTATGAATGTGCATCTGCAGTGCTCCATGCTTCACAGAGCGCTACATTGCAGCTTCATAGGTATAGCGATTAGTGCTATCTTTTCGTATCCTATCCTTTTGCAGCACAAATCTGGGCCCTGTACACACGTGCAGACAGGGCCATTAAATAACATTGGTCCTATGTTCTGTCTGTGATTGCGTGCCCGCAATTGTGGACAGAAAAACGGACGTGTGATTGTAGCCTAAGGCACAACTCTTACTAATAGCATGTGAATGAACTGCAGCCACTCCCAACTAATCCCCACAAGGATTAAAGACAGTCATTATCCTCCTCCACTCCAAGGCGGGTAAAACAGAGGTAACAGTGATATAAAATATCCTAAAACTTAAAAGAATTATGGCAGCGACACAACACGTTTTGAGACCGATCCGGCGTCTTCATCACATGTCTATTACGTGTCTAATTAGAGATATCTCTTAGACAAAGAGACCAGACCAGCGCTGTGTTGCTGGCATAATTATTTTAATAAATTTTATGTAATTTTATATCACTTCTACCTCTTGGACCTGCGCCTTTTTTTACTCACCGATGAGTAGGGGAGGATACTTTTTGCAGGAGGCAGGCATACAGCCAATTGATCAGCTGCAAGGGATTATAGTTAATCCCTTGCACCCGCCCCTTTCACTATACTGTATTCCGACATGTGCAGCCGCCATTTTGGACTAACTTTAGTACAAACTTTCAAAAAATTCAGTTAGTTCCCGAGTCAAGTTCGTAACAAATCGGGAAATTTTATTCGCTCATCATAATCGTGCGTCCATCGTCTATCAATAAATTCACCTCGATCTGCAAAACTTTCTAATTCCACAGAAGTTATACGAAGGAAGTAAAAATTACGATTCTGTAGGATGACCTGACTTGCCCTGCGGTAACTACGACATTCTGTGCTTAAAAGAAACTTTAATCTCTCAAATGAGGCCAATGAGGCCCATTAAAGTCCCCGAGTAAATCTGCAGAAACCAACTGGAATGGAAAAGTGAGAAGAAACGTTTATATGTGTACAAATTAAATCTTAAAGATTCTTTGCTCCGATAAACCTTTCATCCATGAAGACAAAATAAATTATTTAGTGTTAACCCAGGATTATGCTATATATGTATTACCAGGGGAGGCTGAGCTGCTCCGCTAATCAAGGAAGAGCATGTGAGGATAGCCGCGCTCATCTTTTTATAGAAGTATCAGGGTTGAGATACCTACATGTTTATTATCTGGCACAATTCTCTATAATATTATGCGTCAATGACATCATTTTTATTCATGCCTCAAAATATCAGAGAATTGCTAATGTTTCCTACCTGTGGTTTACACTATGTGCACTCTGCTGTGTTCTTATTTCTTGTTTTAATGTTTTCTACCTGAATCCCTTAACCCCTTAAGGACAGAGCCTGAAATGGCCTTAAGGACAGAGACAAATTTTATGAATATGACCTGTGTCACTTTATTCATTAATAACTTTGGGATGCTTTTACCTATCCGGACGATTCTGAGACAGTTTTCTCGTGACATATGGTACTTTACATTTCTGGTAAAATGGAGTCAATACTCATAATGAATCTTTATGAAAAAGACCAAAATAATGTGAAAAATTGGGGAAAAAAAGCATTTTTCCAACTTTGAAACCTTTCTGCTTACACAGAAAATGGTTATGCCACATAAATTATATATTAAATAGCATTAGCAACATGTCTACTTTATGTTGGTAGCTTTTATTAAACTATATTTCATTTTTTTAGACAATAGAAAGCTTAAAACATTAGCAGCAATTTTCCAAATTTTCAGTAAAATTTCTAAATCAGATATTTTTAGGGACCTGTTCAGATTCAAAGTGTATTTGAGGGGACTGTATGTTAGTAAGCCCCACAAAGCACCCCATTTCAGAAACTGCACCCCCCAAACTCTGCAAAAGCACATCCAGAAAGTTTTTTAACCCTTTAGGGGAGTCACAGAAATAAAAGCTAAGTGTGTAAGAAATGTGAAAATTTTTATTTTCTGTGCAGAGATTTTATTGTAATCCAATTTCTTTCATAATGATAAACCTATTAGCAGAGAAATGCACCCCAATATTGATTGCTCCGTTTCTGCAGTTTATAGAAATACCCCATATGTGGCCCTATTGCGCTATTTGACGCAACCACAAGCCTCAGATATAAGGGAGCGCCTAGTGAATTTCAACGCCTTCGTTATATTTGGTCATTTTTGACCGTACCACTTCAGGTTGGCTGAGGCTCTGGGGTGCCAAAACCTAAAAAACACCCCTAAAGGGACACCATTTAGAAAACTGCACCCCTCAAGGAATGTAACAAGGGGTGCGGTGAGCATCTGGACCCCACAGGTGCTTCACAGATTTTCAGAACAATGTGGTGTAAAAAAGGAAAAATTCTATTTTTTACACTAAAATGTTGTTCTAGCATTCATTTTTCATTTTTACAAGAGGATAAAAAAAAAAACACCAAATGTGTAGCGCAGTTTCTCCCAAGTACAGAAATACCCCACATGTGGACATAAAGTGCCAAGCGGGCGCAGGACGAGCCTCCAAAGGGAAGGAGCGCCAATTGGCCTTTGCAAGCTGGATTTTACTGGAATGGATTTCAAGGGTCATGTCGCATTTACAGAGCCCTCGTGCTGCCAAAACACTGGAAACCCCCCACAAGTGACCCCATTCTGGAAACTACACCCCTCAAGAAATCTAACAAGGGGTGCAATGAGGATATGGACCCCACTGGTGATGGGCACAAATGTGGAACAATGTGACGTGAAAGGGAAAATTTTCATTTTTTCACTTTCACGGCACAAATGTGGCCGTCATCAAGGCGTCCATATCCTCACTGCACCCCTTGTTAGATTCCTTGAGGGGTGTAGTTTCCAGAATGGGGTCACTTGTGGGGGGTTTCCAGTGTTTTGGCAGCACGAGGGCTCTGTAAATGCGACATGACGTTCATCATCCATTCTGGCCAAATCCAGCCTCCAAAATCCAAATGGCACTCCTTCCCTTTGGAGGCTTGCTCTGCGCCCACATGGCATTTTATGTCCACGTGGGGTATTTACAGACTCAGGGGGAATTGCTCTACACATTTTATGTGTTTTTTTCTCTTTTAACCTCTTGTGAAAATTAAAAATTTAAGGCTAAACCAACATTATAGTGTAAAAAATGTAATATTACATTTTCACGCCATGTTGTTCCACATTTGTGCCCGTCACCAGTGAGGTCCATATGCTCACTACACCCCTTGTTACATTCCCTAAGGGGTGTAGTTTCCATAATGGGGTCACTTGTGGGGGGGTTCAACTGTCTTGGCAACACAGGGGCCTTTTAAATGCAACAAATCCAGCCTCAAAAAACCAAATGGCACTCCTTCCCTTTGGAGGCTTACCCTGCACCCCTGAGTACGAAAATTCCCCACATGTGGATATAATGTGCCATATGGGCACAGGGCAAGCCACCAAAGGGACAGAGCGCCATTTAGAGGCTGGAATGGAGGATGGAGGCCATGTCGCAATTATAAAGCTCCTGTGCTGCCAGGATAGTAGAAACCCCCCACAAGTGACCCCACTTGGACCCCACTGGTGACGGGCACATATGTGGAACATGTGCTGTGAAAATAAAAAATAATTTTTTTTCATTTTCACGGCCCAAATGTGGCCGTCACCAGGGAGCCATATCCCCACTGCCCCCTTCGTTAGATTCCATATAGGGTGTAGTTTCCAGAATGGGGTCACTTGTGGGGGGTTTCTACTGTCCTGGCAGCACAGAGGCTTTGTAATTGCACCATGGTATCCTCTAATGGGAATGGCGGCCATACCTATTTAGCTGGGGAAAAGGGACAATTCTAATTTATTTGGGGGTATTAGGCCAATTATTAGTTTATAAGGTTGAAAATGACAGGTGTCCATCAAATTCAACCTGTGTTGATCCAGAGGAAGGCAAAAAATCCTCATGAGGCAGACGACAGTAGCCTCATCACAGGGAAAAATTCCTTCCCGACTCCATATTGGCGATCAGAATAATCCCTGGTTCAACGTGACCCCTGAAATAGGAATAAGGGACAGAATTTAGAAAATGTAGAACTCCGATGACGTGTGGCTCGCCTTGAAGCCATCCAGTATGCAGAGGCCGGGGTGATCAGGACAGGCGTCACACTGGAAAATGGTGTCCTTCCTGATCTCCCTGTTACGCCACACTCTGCACTTCTTCTGGGGTCTCCCTTTCTCCAGTGTGGGGGACGTCACCTGGAAAATGTTGTCCTGGTGCGATTCGGGGTCCTTCATATCCAGAAGCGCTGGGTCCGCTACATGGCTGCTAAATATTAGGGCTCTATTACTGCTTCTGATATTTACGGATCGTGTCGCAAGCACAGTAGCTCGGGCAGCGAAGAGGGGGTGCTGGTATAAAAGTTATCCCCGTACAGGTGGTAACCTTTATCCAGCAGTGGGAAGATCAGTTCCCGAATGATATCCCCACTAACTCCGAGGATGGGAGGGGAGGTTCATCTGGGGGCATCTGGGGGTGGATTTGGGTGTCCCTTCCTTCATACACTGTAATGGTACATGTACACTGCGGAATGGCGAAGAATAACCCTTTGTGCATTCCGCAGCTGGCACCCGCCGGCGGACTGATGCAGGCGTGCGTCTCCTCTCGTGTCACACTCCATTCTATGCACGGGCGGATTCTGGTGTCTATGACATGGGTGGAGACGCGCGCCTGCATCAGTCCGCCGGCAGGTGCCAGCTGCGGAATGCACAAAGGGTTATCCTTCGCCATTCCGCAGTGTGCACATACCCTAAGTCTGTAAGAGTACCCTGAGGTACTCTCACAGAGTTTGTAGAATTTCACGCCATAACGTCATCTCTTATTGGGACGGTACTGGCGGGAAAGACGTGTCTGGGGGGGCAGCGTACTCTACGCTACCCCCAGACACGTCACTGGATGATGAGGATGATGACGATGAATGGAGGAAAGAAGGATCCCCCATTCATCCTCACTGGCTGTTTCGGTGTCAGAGACGATAATAACGTTTTCGTCCGACGCCGAAAACACCCTGGGGGCCATCTTTATACGGGGAATGGTATATGGGGTATGTAAATGTTTAGTGGTGTAGTGTAAAACTTTATTTCATGTAGTGTGGTGTAGTGTAGTGTTTTTTACCTGTTTTTTTGACAGTAAGAAAAAATATCCCTACGCCAAGAAAGAAGCTGCTGATAAATGCCGCACTTATGTGCAGTACTTATCAGCAGACAGTGGCGGTAGGATATAGGGGGGAAAAAACGCCTCTATGCCAAAAAGGAGGAGTTGCTGATCAGCGGCGCACTTACGTGTGATGCTGATCAGCACTCAGCGGCGTTAGGGCGCAAAAAAAGAAAAAAAAAATTGAAAAAAAAAAAATCTTTTTAACCCAAAGCAACTGATCAGTGAATGATATTCACTGATCAGCCGCTAGGGGGCAGTAGAGCGACGCTGCCGGAGATTGCCGAGGCCCGGCGAACCCGAGGACCCGATTGTTTACGAAGATTTCCGACGCTGAAAGACCGAACCCGGAAGTTACCCGAAGAAGACGCGAGGACGGCGCGGACCGCAGATCGTAGCTCCGGACGCCCAGATCAGGTGAGTATGGTACACCTGCACCACACACACCTGTTCTGCACCCCTCAGCTACCTAGCTGACGGGTGCGGAACCCGGCAAAACAGTTTTTTACAGTATGATCGCCATGATGGGCCAGCCGGTACTGGCCGGCCTATCACGGCGATCGTGGGGGTGGCATCGGCGCCATCTTTCTTGGGGACACTTATGGCGATTGGTGCTATCTCGGACAGCACCAATCACCATTGTAGTGATCAGCCTATAGCAGCGATCGTCGGCACGGGAGGGGTTAATCACCTCCTGTGTCGACGAGCAGAGATGGCCTGCTATACATTGTAGCAGGCCATCTTCCCCGACCGCTGTGTGTGAACACACAGCGATCGGGGAAACATACGCCCGTTTGCGTTAAAGCCCACCCTGTGGGAGCGTATACTTACGCCCGATGTCGTTAAGGGGTTAAAGTGGAAACCTTAGAAACTGTTTTGTAAAAACTCAGTGGCTTAAAATAATAGGATGCATGAAAAGTGAGGGTTCCGGTACCAAGACTAAGCGTGCATGCGTGCAAAACGCGTCGGTGCTATCCTGCAGCATGTTTTATTGTTTGACATGAAATAAAGTATACAGATTTTAAATGCTATTGAAGTGCCGGAACCCTCACTTTTCATGCATCCTATGAATACCACGACTGGCTATCGATGAAACCGTGCACCCTCCTAAAATGAACTGTGACCGAAATGAAATAACTGAGGTGAGCTGACCACATCCACTTTTTCATTGCTTAAAATAATACAGGCTACTCAACTACCCAACCCCCCATACCTCCCCCCCCCCCCCTTCCCATTCTAACAGTGCCCATTTCTTGTTGACTAGTGCCTTTTTGTCCCTTTTCAACACACAGGAATCAGGCTCAGCCAATCACTGTCTGCGTTGGTGACCTACCTAAGCTATTGATTGGCTGAGATGGGATATACTTGCGTCAACACAGGAAGTCAAATAGCAGAAAATTTTAATAAAAGAGGGCACACTATATCCCTCTAATGCCATAGTGAGCCTTTTTGAAAATGTTTCTACTGCTGGAAACCCCCTTTAATTTTAAAGGGGCAATAGAAGACTTTAACATTAACATCTATCCAAAGGGTGAGTCATCTGTGTTTTATTGGTGGGATTCACAAATCAATCAGCACGATTATGGTTTGTACAGTCATGGCCAAAAGTTTTGAGAATGACACAAATATTATATTTTCACATGATCTGCTGCCCTCTGTTTTTTATGTGTGTTTGTCAGATGTTTTTATCACATACAGATAATTGCAATCATATTGTGAGTAACAAAAGTTTATATTGACAGTTAGAATGAGTTAATGCAGCAAGTCAATATTTGACCCTTCTTGTTCGGGACCTCTACAATTCTCCCTGGCATGCTCTCATACAACTTCTGGACAAAATCCTGATTGATAGCAGTCCATTCTTGCACAATCAATGCTTGCTTTTTGTCAGAATTTGTTGATTTTTGTTTGTCCACCCGTCTCTTGATGATTGACCACAAGTTCTCAATGGGATTAAGATCTGGGGAGTTTCCAGGCCATGGACCCAAAATCTCTCTGTTTTGTTCCCTGAGCCATTTAGTTATCACCTTTGCTTTATGGCAAGGTGCTCCATCATGCTGGAAAAGACATTGTTGATCGCCAAACTGCTCTTGGACGGTTGGAAGAAGTTACTCTTGGAGGACATTCTGGTACCATTCTTTATTCATGGCTGTGTTTTTAGGCAAGACTGTGAGAGAGCTGATTCCCTTGGCTGAGAAGCAACCCACACATGAATGGTTTCAGGATGCTTTACAGCTGGCAAGAGACAAGACTGGTGGTAGCGCTCACCTCGTCTTCTCTGAATAAACTGTTTTCCAGATGTCCCAAACAATCGGAAAGGGGATTCATCAGAGAAAATGACTTTACCCCAGTCCTCAGCAGTCCACTCCCTGTACCTTTTGCAGAATATCAGTCTGTCCCTGATGTTTTTTCCTGTAGAAAAGTGGCTTCTTTGCCGCCCTCCTTGACACCAGGCCTTGCTCCAAGAGTCTCCGCTTCACAGTGCGTTCAAATGAACTCACACCTGCCTGCTGCCATTCCTGAACAAGCTCTGCACTGCTGGTAGCCCGATCCCCCAGTTGAAACACTTTTAAGAGACAGTTCTGGCCCTTGATGGTCTTTCTTGGGTGCCCTGGAGCCTTTTTGGCAACAATGGAACCTCTCTCCTTGAAGTTCTTGATGATGCGATAGATTGTTGACTGAGGAGAAATCTTTCTAGCTGCGATACTCTTCCCTATTAGGCCATTTTTGTGCAGTGCAATGATGACTGCACGTGTTTCTTTAGAGATAACCATGGTTAACAGAAGAGTAAAACAATGATGCCAAGCACCAGCCTCCTTTTAAAGTGTCCAGTGGTGTCATTCTTACTTAATCATGACAGATTAATCTCCAGCTCTGTCCTCATCAACACCCACACCTGTGTTAAGGGAGCAATCACTGAAACGATGTTAGCTGGTCCTTTTAAGGCAGGGCTGCAATGATGTTGAAATGTGTTTTGGGGGATAAAGTTAATTTTTTTTGGCAAATATTGACTCTGCAAGTAATTGCTATTAAGCTGATGACTCTTTATAACATTCTGGAGTATATGCAAATTGCCATTTTAAAAACTGAAGCAGTAGACTTTGTAAAAATTAATATTTGTGTAATTATCAAAATTTTTGCCCATGACTGTAGAACAAACTAATGGCTGGGAGTTTAACCCTTAGATGTCATGGTTGGTAGTGACATCTAAGTGTTTTCAGAGGGAGGGAGCTTTCTCTTCACCCCATCAGCACCCCAATTATTTTTGCATGCTCGGTCAAGCAAAGTGGTCAACCAAGCATTGGGTTGCTTAATCAAGCATTATGCTTGACTAAGCACCTTGTCGTGCTCAGTTAAAGGGGGTCATACACCTTCAATAACTTAAAGCCGAATAATTCATCTGTCACTTATACCTATTACATTTTTTCATTTATTAGTTTGTTTATTTATTTAATTGTTTTAATTTTTGTATATTTCATTTAAGCATCCCTTCAAGGCACAAAATATGCAAAAAATTTGAATTAAAATAAATAAATAAATAAATAGGTTTCTGCAAGACATTAGAACTCCGGAAGTATGCCAGCTATAACCAGCATATTGCCAGAATTCAGTCTTGTAGAAACCTATTACGTTTTTTTCATTCACATTTTTGGATATTTACTTAGTTAAATGCTCTAGTCTCACATTAATTTCAATAGGCTTTGTTACTCGAGTCGAGCACTGCAGCATTGTAAAAAGCTTGACCTGAGTAATGAACACTTGAGGAATTAAGTGTTAGCTTATTACTAGTGCTGATGTTTTTTTGAGCGAGTTGGGGGTCTGAAAGGTTGTGAGTACCCCAAAATTGTGTTTTTAAATCATAAAAATATTTGGCAAAAACAATTCTTCAAATGGTTACTACAATGGAAACATTGTCAGCTTTTGAAATACATTGAATACAATAGTGTATGAGTGAGTACTCACAGTCCATCTGCCGTCTATTGGACACGCATCAATTGTTGACCTTCGCAGTTTCTACTCCCGCCTGAGGTGCACAATGACACTTGTGTATATAAATCTTCAGATGACAGCCCCACTTTTGTGTCCAGCTTGGGCGGGTTTTTGCTACTCAGTTCTATTGAAGTAAATGGAGTTTAATTGCAAACTGCACCTGAACTGGAGACAAGAGTGGTGCTGTCTCTGAAAGAAAGTGGCCATGTTTTTGGAGCACTGGATAACCCCTTTAAGGCCCTATTATAAGACAATGATCAGACGAAGAAACGCCCATTGGCTGATCCTTGTCTTTAAACATGTTAAAAAATCAATGTCCTCTGACTGCTACATGTGATAGCGCTGTGCGGCTGACAAATGTGTACATACATACCTGTCCACGCTCTCCAGTGTTCTTCTAGCCTCTCCTCAATCCCACTGGAACTTCTGATTCACTGATTCGCTGATTCACTTCTGATTCTGAATCACTGATTCGCTGAGCGGCCTGTCACTTCAGACACTGTCTCAGAAAGTAAGCAGGGTAATGGGGAGAGGGCAGAAGCTAGAAGAACATCGGGTAGCATTGACCGGTATGTATAAAGTTTATTATTTCATAATTAAGGCAAGGGCTGCATCGCTAAATATATATATATATATATATATATATATATATATATATATATATATATTACAGACCAAAAGTTTAGACACACCTTCTCATTCAAAGAGTTTTCTGTATTTTTATGACTATGAAAATTATAGATTGTAGCAGCATGCTTTTCCATTGATTTTGCGTTTAGTTGGACCATCATTTATTTTTTAACAGGACAATGACTCCAAACCCCTCCAGGCTGTGTAAGGGCTATTTGACCAAGAAGGAGAGTGATGGGGTGCTACACCAGATGACCCGGCCCTCCACAGTCACCAGACCTGAACCCAATCGAGATGGTTTGGGGTGAGCTGGACTGCAGAGTGAAGGCAGAAGGGCCAACATGTGCTAAGCATCTCTGGGAACTCCTTCAAGACTGTTGGAAGACCATTTCTGGTCTTCATCAAGACCAATTCATCAATAGAATGCCAAGAGTGTGCAAAGCAGGAATCAAAGCAAAAGGCGGCAACTTTGAAGAACCTCGAATATAAGACATACTGTATTTTCAGTTCACACTTTTTTGTTAAGTATATACAGTAATTCCATGTGTTAATTCATAGTTTTGATGCCTTCAGTGTGAATCTACAATTTTCATGTTTATGAAAATATCGATAACTCTTTGAATGAGAAGGTGTGTCCAAACTTTTGGTCTGTACTGTATATATACATGCAGCCCTTGCCACACGATAGTCGAGCTGTGTAATAGGCTCTGTAAGCTCTGTTGTACAAGGCACTTATACTCCTGTAGTACAGGCCTTATACTACTGCCTTTAGATTTCAACTACACTTTATATCTAACAAGTGTACATCATAGTAAACTTAGTTGACAGGAGCGACCACACCTCCTACTTACGAGGCCATTTCTTGTAAATTTTAGCATTGTTTTTTGTGTTCTTTTTGTAGACCAGTCGTTTCTGGAACAAAAACATTCCTAAAAATATGCAAAAAAAAAAAAAAGATCATGTTTTTGGAGCTACAGAATGGGGGCGGAGGACTGCGGACCCCAGTGCTGAAGCTAGGGAGGTAAGTGGCATTTTGTTATGTTAAGCTACATCTTCCTTGGCTCTTTTGAAAAAAAAAAAAAAAATCTGACCCCAGACTTTTCCTTTAAATTTTACTGAATGAGAATTTTCATTTTTCAATGAAACACAATATCAAAAATTCAGAGATTTTGAGGGCCATTTTTGAGCCACAATGTAGCCGTTTTTGTCACTTTTACGGCTTAAAAAAAAAAAGGATTGCATGTAAGCATAACCCCAGGTTTAAAATAGGCCAGCCATTAATGAGTCACGTTAAAGGGTTTTATTCAGGTGACAGAGCCAAGCCTGATAGTAACCAGTGACAAGCTGTCAGGCTAATGTACAGGAGGGATACCGGTGTAACAATACTAGTTATTGATTGTGTTTTATTCCCTGCAGTAATGCTGAGATTCTGACATAATGTAGTCACACATTGTATTTCACCATGCAGTGACAGCACCATAAATTGCGTCCCAATGTGACATCTTAATTACTTTATATAAAATAACCCATTATACTTGTTCTTAAATTACCAAACAATCACCTCCATCCAGTCAACTGACCTTACGTGAAGTTTGTCAAAATTGTATAATGCGCAGTGCAAAGGCATAACAATAAAACAAGGCGGAAAAAAAAAAATTCAGAAAGTAAATTCTTTCCCGCACATTTGAAGATTTTGCCTTGAACCTTTGCTATATAAATTCTCCAAATAGCAATAAAATACAATTATTATTATTGAATGTTATAGAGTGTATTGTGCGGGATAATGAATCAAGTCAAGCAGCATGGAAGTATGTCATCAAATTACATAGAGTCTGAGCCGGGAGACGAGGAAGAAATATTAATCTGGGTTAATCAAAGCTATAAATTAATATAAGGACAATGCCCGTATACTGGACGGAGTGCATAGATCATAGAATAAACAGTGCCTGGTCTGGGGCAATAGTCTCCAATCTGTTCACACATTGGTGGAAAACTACAACCCCTGGCAGCATGTGACACTGCTATTCTAAAGTACGGTCTCTATATTTATAATAACATAGAAGAACACGATTTAGGAGGTGAGCACTTTCTGTTGGGTGGCACTCTTCCATCACTGTAGGGAAGTAGGGTAGGGTTATATGTAACTCATCTTGGTATCTGGGGTGTGGTACTCTGAAGACCCTTGAACATAACAGTATTTGAGCTCTGTTTCTATAAGAGTGTTCCCACTAACGCATGGGGCCTCCAATCTACCACCATATGCCAGGTTGCTTCCTCTGGAGGTGCATTTACTATAGTTAGACATTGGCCCAACAAGCTTAATGTTACCTTGGCTCTTGTTTATTGGACTATTCTTTTAGATTCTTTTTTGGTACCTTGCTGCTAGTTTGGTTTGACCTTGGCCTGATTACCGCAGGTGACCCGTATCACAAGACTGCAGGTTGAGGACTGTCGCCCAGTTGCCCACAGTCACCTAGGGCTATCTGAAGCAAATAGGCAGGGACAGTGGGCATGGTCTAGTTCAGTGTTTACTTTTTGTGTCCACCCCGTTCCTTCCCTGGCCAAACTCTACCTGCGGTTTGTAACAAAACCCCTTTTAAATCAATGGGAGAGTTAAGCATTTAACCAATTGCCCCCTGCTTATCAGAGAAGATGGTGCCTGGTTATTCTCTTACATTTTTTTCAATCTAATTTTTGTATAGTTCATTTAAATATCCCTTTAAGGGACAAAATATACAAAAAGTATATTGAAAAAATGTAATAGATATAACTGACAGCCAAATGATTGTTCCGTTGTCAGTTATTTAAGGTGTATGGCCATCTTTACTGTACCATCAAGCTTGATGGAACATCTCAATTAATTGGCCACTATGCTCGACTGAGTATGCTCGCTCAACACCACTGCACCATTTTGTTTTTTGCAAATTAGCCCAATCTCCTGTGAGCTGGCAGCCATGAAGTCTTGTTTTATAGTGCCCTGTGACCATGGCAAAGTATGGCAGTACCATCGAGTACATTAACCCACCGAAAGGCCAACAGGTGCAACCACAGCATAATATGGCACATACATGGTAGCAAAATTAAGCTTAGGTAAAATGGCTACCATAAAAATCATATGAGTAAAATGTAAAATAAAAAAAACTATAAATAAATAAAAATTTCAGGATTTTTTTTATAATAAAAAATTAAAAAGCTCAAGCGAGTAAACATTACATTTCTAATTTTTAGACTGCTGTAATTTTTCAAAGAAAGTGTTTGAGTGATGTAATGTTTACTTCGAGTATAACTAGAGTGTTTTGCAGGTGCTATGGGATTCAGCAACTAATTTGTGAATCTAAGTCACATATGTGCAATGCAGGGATTAATAAAGTTGGTATTATTTATGAGCTGCATAGGACTTACTGGGAAGAGTCAGGAAGCTGTGGATAGAGTCCCCAGTAAGCTTCAAATTATATCTTAGATATTTGATTGCTTGTCCTTTATCATGCAAATGTAAAATTATTGTGAGAGTAGTGACACCGACTCTATAATTCAGCTGTCTGCTGCTTTATCACAGCTCACAGTGGGTCTCTAATGAATATTTCGATGTGTGAGTGTTTGTGACTGATAAACTATGAACAAATTCTAATTGGGTTTTCCAGTTACCCAGATAAGGATAGTATTAGCTGAGCAGATGTCTCGAGTAATGCTAAATCACTGCATAATGAATGCTAAAATAATATTCAGCTCGTTGGCACGTTCATTTATTTCATAAAAATATAATTTTTGCACTTTTTTTTAATTCGAAACGTCGTCAACGTATCTGACTGATATTGTGAGTTTCATTAAGTAATTTGCCGTGGAATTGTTCACATCCTCTAATGTATTTACAATAGGAAATAGGACGAGTGTAATACAACGGAAAACAATGAGAACAAGATGTAGACAAAAAAAAATTACAATTCACATATACTGTATCTTTAAGGGGCAGGAACTAATTTACATGTAGAATTCCAGATACACCATAACCTTAAAATTTCAGTTCTATTTAATTTGCAAAAATTATAGTTTTAAAGGTGGTAATGCAGCATTAGGAAACCATAGCTGTTTTCTTGCAGAAATAGTGCCGCATCTGTTGTGTGTGGTATTAAGGTTTGATTCCATTCACTTCAATGGAATTGGCTGCAATACCACATGCAGACTGAGGAAAAGAGTGGCGCTGATAATGTAAAAAATCAGCTATGTTTCTCCAATGCTGAATAACAACATACATTTTAATACAAAAAATAAATTATTTAAAATAAAAAAACAACCCTATTATGGCCATATGTAACAGGCCCAAGGATTAATCTTCAATCCAGTACCAGTATACAAATACATATGCTTGTTTTCACTTTAATCTTCCCCTTTCTTTTTGACTTTTGTTAACATTACTTCTGTAACTCCCGTACTCCCTACCGTTACAAAGGCCTCAATTAAGGTTGGCATGAGGCCTCAATCCCACTTCTTGAACCTGTACCCCATCAAAGAGATGGGGTCTTCACCATTTCAGAGATGGAACTCACAGAATTGAGCAGTATGTACATTATTCATGTAAATAGTCAATACCAAGGTCGTAAATAGAAACATTTTGGCCTCGGAGCAAACTTTTGAAAGTACCTCCTACCTCCATAGTGTCCTCCTGCTAGGGTTTTAATTCATCGCCTCATCTCAAAGACTTCCTACATGAGTAGGTGGTCTCTTCGAGGACAACCTGTTGTGTACCGAGGAAGGGCAGGGAATCTGAAACAGCTGCGTCCGCTCAGGCTGTACTTCTTGGACAGTCCAAAAGGTGGTGCTATAGAGCCAGCTGTCCTCCTAGTAGAAGTAGACTAGACTCTTTTTTACAGGAAGCACTGCTAGTAATATATATATATATATATATATATATATATATATATATATTTTTTTTTTTTTTTTTTCTTTTAAATGACACTTATTCTTTTTGTTTCTGTCCCCAATAGTTATTGGAATGCATTAAGGCAAACACATAATTAAGTAGTAATGGCTGTCGCCTAGAAGGACCACCCTATGTTGCCCAATCTTGGCCATTACAACCCACTGCTTAGTTAATTATCAAGTGTTATTACTTGTCACTTGCTAATTACTATTGGGAGTGATGTTTGCCCAACATGAGGCACTGATTCTCCTGCTACGATGTAGTATCTGTGCAGTACATAGCATGTCTCTCCTGTATACTCCCCCCCCCCTTACTCCACACTATGGGAGGTGCATCATTCTTTGTGGTTGTCAAAAATAATTGGAAAATTTGCATATAAAAAGGTTGGAATATTTTTGGGAGAAAAAAAAAAACTGTAAATGTAATTTTTATGACTTTAAAAACTTATCTTAGACCATCATGCTGTTCGGCAAGATGATCATTTTAGGCAACAAAACTTATCTTTTGGTGGCTAAAAGTCCTTAGGCCAGATGACCTATGTTATAGTTAACTCCTCACTCTCACCTGCATTATTCTTACAGAGAATGTCTTAATACACAGAAATTGCAAGTACAATATTAGATAGGTATTCCTACCTTGAATAAACCTTTAGAGCCAGTTCACACTAAGTAAAACTGGCAGAGGGAGTAAAACAGGCAGTCTATGGGAGGGCTTGCTTGCCTCCTCTCTCTGCGCCTCTCTGCTCGTAAGAATTGACAATTCTTACGAGCGGAAGGACGTGGAGGAAAAAGGCATGCAAGCCCTCCCATAGACTGCCTGTATGACACAAAGGCTGGCGGAGGCCGCCACGGAGAGTTCAGCCACGGAATTCTGCCAGTTTTACTCTGTGTGAACAGGCCCTTAAATAGCGCTCTGGAATTAAGGGTGCTTTATAAATAAATAATAAGGCATTGTCACTATCAATAAAACATGTTAAATCAACAGGGGAGGTGATACACTACATATTTGCAATTCACTTTTTTTCCCCCACGTCTGTTTTATGTATGAAGTATAATGCTATAAATGTGGCCACTAGGTGTCTCACTTACTAGAAAACTGCAGTCGAGGCTCCGTCACTGAGGCTATTTGGTCTTTAGTAAAAGCAAAAAAAAAGAGACCAAATGCAGGAAGTGATGTCAGTTGTCCCTCTTCTCTGCACAGACTGGCCCAGTAAAGATGAATGCTGATTGACCAGCAGAGTAAACTAACAAATCTAAAGCAAATGTAATTTTTTTTAATGGCCCGCCCACCAGCTCAAAGTGACATACATAAGCATGAGCAGCGCAATAGGCCTATAAACGGACTGCATACTGACTGCATACAAAGTAGCTACAAAGTTTCAGGTACAGCCTGCCAGGGACTTGTTTACATCAGCTGTCTCAGAAGGGAGGGGGGGGGAGGAGGGGGAGACAGAGAGAAAAGCTCACTCATAGATTTTTATGTTTTCAGCAGAAAGAAGCAGCTGAGAACAGGAAGAAGGAGACTGAATAGACAACAACAAGTATGGAAGGAATTGTTAGTCTCACCATGGGCAGCAACATATCAAAAGTTATGTTTAGGAAGAATGCCCCTTTAAGAGTAGATGCACAGAAGTAGAAAACATGGCTGTTTTCTGTCAAACATGGCCTCTTACTTATCAGAAGGTTGTATGTGGTATTAAAGTCTAATCCTATCTCCTCCTAATAAGCTTCCAACAAGTTTTTCTAAACTTGTACAACCATAATCCCACCAAATTCGGCAGCAATCAGTCACAACTGAACAGCATAAGGCTATGTTCACACTGCGTATGAATCCGGCCGTAGTGTGAACTGCGAATATACGCCCGTAGTTTTAAGGTGGATGCGTTTGCTTGAAAGTATACGATATACGCCCGCACAGTGCACACTACGTATGAGCTTACGGCCGGATCGTATACGGCGCCGTGAAAAATGAACAAGACCATTGTTTGAGGACGGAAATGTTGAAACTCACGGCCGTGGATTTACTTGCGGTCCCGTACGGAGTACTTATTTCAAATTGAACTTGATTTTTCGATCCAAAAGGTTCTGTGTGTTTTATTGGGCTGGGCAAAGATTTCCAAGTAAATGACCTGCCTCAGATCGCTTCGAAACAAGCTAGGTAAGCATGACTGTACTACGGGCGTATGTTCGCGGTTCGTACGCATCCGGCTGCATGTCTATTTTTCACACGCTCGTAGTTTCAGCCGCGCATGTACGGCGGCGTATGATCTACAGACGGATTCATACGCAGTGTGAACATAGCCTAAGGGTATGTTCCCACTTTGAGAGCATATCAGGCAAAGATGGCTGTCTTGTTATATAGAGGGCTGCTAATAACGATCATGATTGTTATTAGCGGCCATCTCTGTAAGAAGATGGCTGCCTTTGCCCTGTATGTTCTCAAAGTGGGAACATAGCCTATGGCCATGCCCACACAATGTCTTTTTGGGGGCTTTTGAAGGGAGTTTTTCTGAATGGCCGTCATTTCATGCACAAATAATGGACGTTATTTAAGAATAACAGCGGAAATTCCACAGAGAATGGTCATAGGGGGAGATTTATCAAACATGGTGTAAAGTGAGACTGGCTCAGTCGCCCCTAGCAACCAATCAGATTCCACCTTTCATACCTCACAGACTCTTTGGAAAATGAAAAGTGGAATCTGATTGGTTGCTAGGGGCAACTGAGCCAGTTTCACTCTACACTATGTTTGATAAATCCCCCCCATTGTTTTAAAATGAAGGGCATTATTTGAGTGCGAAATTTCATCCGTAAAAAAAAAAAAAAAAAACCTGAAAAAAATAAGACTTTTAAATAGTCATTAAAAAAAAAAATATATAGAATATCATAGATTAAATTTTTTTACTCAATACAGTTGAACATAAACAGAAAACTATTCTTTCATGTTTCAGTTAGGCAAAAAAAAAGATGTGAATAGAGTAACTGTTGGTCCATGCAATTATTCTAGATAAAGATTTTCTTAGGGTAACTGTGTCCTAAGAACTCATCTACCTTGGCTTCTGATGACCTAGTCTATCAACAATCTTCACAGTGATTGACACTTGGTAATCCCTTCTCCATGTACAACAGTAAAATCATCATGAAGCCCACACATAGATAACCAAGCAACTGTGATTTTCAATCAATACGTTACCTCTCTGCTCTAAATCTCCACAAAGGAAAAAAAAAAAAGTCAAATTCTTTTTTTTTCTCTTCCTTTTTTTATTATTTTTGTTTGATTTGGACGTTGGGATGTTGTGTTATACGTTATACAGGCATGTATCCATGTGTTTGGATATCAAGAGAAAATTCAAAGGGAAAAATTTTTATGTTATAAAGCTCTTGAATATGTTATATTGAATGTATATATATATATATATATATATATATATATATAATGAGATAGAGCTACCTAGAATTCAGGAGTTACATAAAACCACTTAACAAAACCTTTTTTTTCCATTATATGAACATATTTTTTAATGACAATTCACAATATAATAAAAGTAAAGACAATCGGATCTAGAAAAATATGTATATGAAAACTATTCTAATAAAAAAAACTATTCTGTATTGTACAGGTATATGCAACTAAGTTTTTTTTTTAATGATTGATATATAGTTTTGTAGGATATAAAACAGCACATGAAAATAGATTTAACCTATTTAATCTATTCTAAATATATATATAGAAAGATGAAACTTTACGTTTATTCTACATACTCTCCACTGATGTCACACATTTCTTACATTGGTTGGTATTCCAAGTTCTGTAAGCCTTGCAAAAAGAAGGATTTCAGTTGTGCCCCAAACCAGTCATCCGTAGCAGCCATGGCATCAGAAATGGGGTGAAATTTGGTTCCCTTGAGGTGTTTGTTCAGGTTTAGAAACAGATGATAGTTAGAGGGAGCGAGATCTGGTGAATAAGGTGAGTGGTCAACCAGCTGGAAGCCTAGCTCCACCAGTTTTGCCATAGTCCAAGATTCCTTTGGACAGCTTGCCGCACCTTATGGCCTTCAGAGCTGCCTTCCATTGGTCCAAAAATTCAATGTAATACCTTGCATTAATGGTGGAACCATTTTGAGGGTAGTCCACCAACAGCATACCCCCCCTTATCCTAGAAAACGCCATCACCTTAGTGGCTGAACTTATTTGGACTAGGAGAACCTCTGTGCCGTCACTCTTTTGACTGCTCCTTGGTTTCAGGGTCATACAAATAAATCCAGGTCTCATCTATAGTGACCAGTCAATCCAGAAAATTCTTATCAGTCTGGAAATGCTGATGATTCACATGCTTTTCTCATCTAATGTCAAACATTTGATCACCCACGTTGCAGATTCTTCTTCATTGCAGTTGCTTCTTCATGTTCAAATGTTCATGGTTAATGACACAAACACATTCACAAGAAAGAATTAGCTGATTCTCCAGTATGAGGTTGTGCACAACATCCGCAATTTCCGGAACAACAACCACTCTTGGACGTTTAGGACGTTCCTCATCATTGGTGCTGATGCGGCCAATTTTAAATTTGGCAACCCAGCTTTTACTTGTAGAATATGAGGGAGATTGATCTCACAATATCTGCGACATATCACCATGAATATCCTTCCTGGACTTTTGTTGCAGAAACAAAAATTTTATCACTTGTCCGCTCTCATTTGCTGCTAATTTCGACTTAAACTCCGCCATTTTGTTTTCCTTCACACCTAGATCACTTTTGTCATATGTTACATACACAAAATTTTAAAAACATATATTAGACACATAAGGCTTTCATGTGATGTAAAATTCGTTACACTCTGATCTCTTCTCTTTCCCATAACCCAAAACGCCTCTTTGATACCCTCAACTCTCTCCTTAAACCCAAAGTTCAGACACCCATCACTTACCTCTGTGCAGAAGACTTAGCCAACTACTTAAAGCGTAACTGTCATGTTTTTTTTATTGCAGAAATCAGTAGTATAAGCGATTTTAAGAAACTCTGTAATAGGTTTCATCAGCCAAAAAAGCCTCCTTCTGTACTCAAGAAGCAATCTCCCAGCCTCCCCCCCTGACTTCTTATCTGTGCATTATCAGGCAAACACGTCTTCATTACAGAGAAGCCAGTGAAGACGGGTTCTGCTCTCTCCATTGTAAGCCTATGAAGGGGGGAGGGGCTGAGGGAGATGAGGGGGCAGGAAGAGGTGACATGAAGGTCAGCTGTTTGTAGACTGTCTGGGCAGCTAAACCGCAGGATTCAGGTGTCAGAAAAGTCAGTGCTTATCTATGAACTTACTGAGAGAAGATTGCAGGGTGTTGTGCTGTGCAGGACTGCTCCGTGCTCAGTCACTCCTAACAGCCCCTCCCCTCTCCATAGCCACATAATGGAGACAGAAATTCTGCTTCATTTGATGTGAGGGGGGAGGCTGGGAGATTGCTTTTTCAGTACAGAAGGAAACTCTTTTAGTACATAAAACCTATTACAGAGCTTCTTAAAATCGCTTGTACTGTTGATATTTAATGTTTTCAGAAAAATGACCCTGAAATGACAGTTACGCTTTAAATGACAATATAGACACAATCCGTGAGGAAATCATTTCCCATTCCCTAGGTAATATTAATCGGTTCCTTCTCACTGTTCCTCCTCATCCCTCTCAGCCTTTGAGCCAGTGACAGAGGAGGAAGTCTCCAGACTCCTCTCCTCCTCTCGCCCCACCACCTGCCCTAGTGACCCTATTCCCTCACACCTGGTCCAGTCTCTCTCTCCTGTTGTCACTACCTACCTTACTAAAATCTTCAACCTCTCCCTCTCCTCTGGCATTTTCCCCTTGGCTTTCAAACACTCCATCATTACTCCATTACTGAAAAAACCCTCTCTAGACCCCTCCTGTGCTGCCAACTATCGACCTGTCTCTAATCTCCCTTTTATCTCTAAACTCTTGGAACGCCTGGTCTACTCCCACCTAACCCGTTACCTCTCTGACAACTCTCTACTTGACCCCCTTCAGTCTGGTTTCTGTACTCACCATTCTACAGAAACTGCCCTTACTAAAGTCTCTAACGATCTCCTTTCTGCCAAATCTAAAGGTAACCATTCACTTCTCATTCTCCTGGACCTATCTGCAGTTTTTGACACTGTAGACCACCAGCTCCTCCTCTCCACGCTCCGCTCTATCGGCCTCAAGGACTCTGCTCTTTCCTGGTTTTCCTCCTATCTCTCCGACCGCTCCTTTAGTGTATCACTTTCTGGCTCCACCTCATCTTCTCTCCCCCTTACAGTCGGGGTTCCTCAGGGATCAGTCCTGGGCCCTCTCCTTTTCTCACTTTACACTTTACCCATCGGACAAATCATCAGTAAGTTTGGTTTTCAGTACCATCTCTATGCTGATGATACCCAGCTATATACCTCCTCCCGTGATATCACCCCCGCTCTTCTACAGAACACCAGTAACTGTCTGTCTGCCGTCTCTAACGTTATGTTCTCCCTATTCCTAAAACTCAACCTTGCTAAGACTGAGCTTCTTGTCTTCCCTCCCTCTGCTAACCGCCCCCCACCTGACATCTCCATCTCTGTCTGTGGTGCAACCATAACCCCCACACAGCAAGCCCGCTGCCTTGGGGTTATGTTTGACTCGGATCTGTCCTTCACTCCTCACATTAAATCTCTTTCACGTTCCTGTAATCTGCATCTAAAAAACATCTCTAAAATCCGTCCCTTCCTTCCTGTCGAATCTGCTAAAACTCTCATTGTCGCTCTGATTCATTCCCGTCTTGACTACTGCAGTTCCTTACTAATCGGCCTTCCTTCCTCTAAACTCTCCTCTCTCCAGTCTATTCTCAATACAGCGGCAAGGCTCATCTCCATGTCCAGCGGCTATACCAATGCCTCCCCCTGTGCCAGTCACTACACTGGCTCCCTATTAAACACAGGATATAATACAAAGTCCTCCTGCTCACCCACAAGGCTCTCCACAGTGCTGCACCTCCCTATATCTCCTCCCTCATCTCTGTCTACCGCCCTACCCGTGCCTTACGCTCCTCTAATGACTTACGACTAACATCCACCTTAATCCGCACCTCTCACTCCCGTCTCCAGGACTTCACCCGAGCTGCACCAGTTCTATGGAATACATTACCCAAGACTGTCAGACTCACCACCAATACCCAAAGTTTCAAACGTGCCCTCAAAACTCATCTATTCAAGCAGGCTTACCGGGTTCCCTAATTTTGACTGCTACCCTCAACCTCCCCCCTGCCCCTTCCCCCGCACACACACACACCTACCTCCGCCACACACACACACACACACACACACACACACACACCAAGCATTTAAGCACCTAGACCTGTGCATGCAGGCATTGGCTGGTGACTAGTTCACCCACCCTTACCTGCATTGCCTTATTTATAAAGATGGCCGGACCATAAGAACAATGATGCACTTTGCCACTCTGCCATTCTGTCTCGCACCCCCTCCTGATAGTATGTAAGCTGATGCATGCGAGCAGGGACCTCACTCCTCTTGTATGGATAACTATATGTATCTCTCTGTAATGTCTATTTTTTGTCTATGTATGTGCCCCCAGAATTGTAAAGTGCTGCGGAATCTGTTGGCGCTATATAAATTATTATTATTATTATTATTATTATTATTATTATTATTATTATTCTTATTATCATAGAAACAAAAAAAGAATACAAAGCCAAAGACTTATCAGCAGCCCCTCGTATATCTTTTTGGAAAACAGATGACTGCTGGTGCTTTGGTGAAATAGGGCTTTACATGCACATTTTGGCGCTTTAAGAGGCAGGAATGAAACATGTTTTAACCCCATGGGCAAAGTCAGGAGCAGCAGCAGTGACAGCAGTGCATGGTCAAGGGAAGGCTACATTCACTTCAATGGAACTGAGCTCCAAAACCATACCCAACCTGAATACAAAAGTGGTGCTGTTTCTGGAGGATAGCGGCCATGTTTATCTAAGCCTGGATATTCCCTTTAAGCACACCGCCACCGCCAAGAATGAACTGTCATTATTACACTAACCCCTGAAGTAGCTCCTAAGCTCGCGTAATATCGTTTGCTCACTGTTTACTGGATTCTCTTTCTAGTAACACCACTTAGCAGCATATTTTCGGCACTGTTTATCTCCAGATCACAGCAGCCACTTAGTGACCCCACTACATAACTTTACTCAGACAACCAGTCACTTGCTTCTGTCTGCAATCCACCAGCAAGCTCCCTATTTCTTGTATCTGTTCCTGGTCTGCGGTCAAACCAAATACACCTTTGGCACCAACAAACACTATAGAGTATTGTGCAGTGCATATCCATACATTTCCCCCGCTCCCAGCATCATAGTGGTGCCAGTGGATCTTGCCACGACCAGTGGCACGATAAATATTTAAAAGATAGTCCAAGTTATTTTTTTAAAAGAAAGGTCGTTGTTCAATCCATTGTGTGAAAACAACAACTGTTGTTCTATTGCCTTCAATGCAAGGATATGTTCACACAACTTATTTTTTGAATTAATCATGGCCATTGTTGCAATATGCAGCAACGGCCGTGATTAAAAAAAATACTTTCAATATAAAATGAATGGGATCCCGGCAGAAGTGTATACACATAGTATGCACATACTGACATACTGACATGTCAGTTTTGTGCGGCCGCTATTCATTGAATAGCAGTCGCACAGAACTGACAGTTCACACAATGGAGGGTGCGCCTTTTGCCACACTCTCCATTGTGTGCAATGGTGAATTGGGATGCATTCCAATTCACCAGAAATGAAGTTTATCCGGCTGGTACTGCAGGCCCGGCCGGGATAAACTTCACTGACACTGGCCATTCTGTGACACAGCCGAGTCACAGAATGGCCGGTGTCTTAAGATGTGTGAAGCCGGCGTTAAAGTGCATTAACATGCACTTTAACACCGATTTGGCAAAATTATTATTATTATTATTATTAATGTATACCCTTTGTATAAAATGTGGCTTTCAATAGGAATTTACAATAATTGAAATATAAAAATCTTTAAAAAAAAAAAAAGAATTACACAACTATTAAACATAAAGCATAAGAAAGACGATGAAACGGACAAAATTTTTTATAACTTTTTGAATGGTCTGAACGTTCAATGTGACTTTCCATGAACACAATGAAAGCAGAAAATAGCTAATTTAAAAAAAATAAATAAACAAACGAAGAACCGAATTCCAGGAATCATTTGTGATTTCCAATTATCCCCGTCCGTGATTGGTGGGGCCGGGGCCTGAGTTTTTTCCAGCTACTAATCAGCAGTAATGTATCGCCCATTCCGTTGTGTCACTATTGGTGATTTAGTGATTAATTATCTGACGGACTAAAGAGCTCTCGGAATAGTCTAAATGCATGGCTAAATGGTTTGATTGGGAGAAAAGTAGGCACTGTGATGTAGTTCATAAAGAACATTACTGTCACTTTTAATTGACAGCCTAAGTGGGTCACCAGCCTGGATATCCCGTATTCATTTATTTTCTCAGACATACTGTAGCACACATGTTCATGGTATCCTGCTGTTTGTCTGTCACCTCAAAGAAATTCAAAATTACATCCCATATAAAATATTCACTGTGCTTCTATGACAGAGATTCACTCATTCCATATTCATAAACCTGAGTGCTGTAAAATTAGAGCTTTTAAAATAAACTACACCATTTTTTCCCCTCCAGTTTTGAAAATGTCTTCCCTTTGGCTCATAAATATAAGTATGTGCGGCGTTATTTACTGAGAAATATCTAATAACGGGATTCTAAGAAGATGGATGGGGAGGAAGATGCCGAAAAAGACAAAAAGATAAAAGAAAGGGGGCTTTCGGTAAATAAGAAATAACCCTATGTGTGATCACATAAATCTCATAAAAAGAGGGAATTTGGTAGTTTAACCCATCGAAAACCAAATTGTTTAGATAGATAGATAGATAGATAGATAGTATCCTCACCTGACCCTCTCTCTCTCTGTGCCGTCCCCTTTCCCCGTTCAGATGCTGCTCTCGATCATTACTCTGGGAAGCCCACTCCAAGGTTATTAGCCGAACAGGTACGAGGCAACATCGGGCCACATATTAGTACACAGGCTGGGCCAATGAGGTTGGCGTTCCTTGCCTCTTTAGCTATTATGTCCCTGATTGGTCTCTCTGAGCCTCACTAGCATTATCTTCTTCTGTTTCCAACTTTCCAGATATTCTGATTTTCAGGTTGTGTTTGAGCCTGCCTTCACAGATTTGGGCTATGTTCACATTACGTATGAGACCGTCCGTTCCGTGACCCCTGCCCGGGTCACAGAACGGCCGGTCTCTTTCCGGATCATCTCGGCCGGTACTTAAGTACCGGACCGATGATCTTTCCGGTCGCGGAGCTCTGATACGGGCGCATCAGAGCTTCCCATAGCCCACAGTGAAGCGAGCTGCCAGAGCCACTCGCTTCACTGTGTGAACTGATAGGTCTTTCTGCGGCCGGAATTCACTGAATTCCGGCCACAGAAAACTGACCTGTCAGTTTTTTCCGGCGCCGTATGGGATCCCGGCCAGAGCGTATACGATGTGTGGACGCTCCGGCCGTGATCCCATTACACATAAAGCTTTGTTACACACTACGGCCGTAGTTTTACGTTGTGTGAACATAGCCTTGGACCTGACGTCAGCTTCTGGTGTTGACCAATCCTGTCTGACCTACAGTATATTTTCTGACTTTCTAGTTTTGACCCTTTGAAATATCTGACCTTCCTTTCTGTCCTGTGCATTTATCCCAGTACAAGAACCATTTCCCAGCTGGTGGTCACCATTTAGGGCGGATTGTTTAAATAGGTAGGGGTAGTAAATTGAGTTAGAGCAGGGAAGCAAAGGCAGATATGAAATTAATAGATATGGTATGAAGTATGCTTCAACGTCACGGGGGGGGGGGGGGGCAATCCACCCACTAGACACCAGGAAAGTGGCCAAGAAGCATTTTAAATGCAGCTGTCAGCTTTGACAGCTGCATTTAAAATGCTAATTAGCAGGCACGGCGATCAGAGCGTGTAGGCGAATTGCCACGATCCCGGGCTACAAGCGGCATTTGGTATCGCGACGGTTCAGAGTGGGTCGCCGCGCGGCCCCCCTCTGAACTCCCCCCCCCCGCATGAGGACATACAGTTACGCCCTCATGCGGGAAGGGGTAAAAAGAATATTCTACCTTGTTGGAGTAAGAAAGTTTACCAATTTGTTATGAATTACCAGTCCTAACATAGGACTGGGGTGTCCTCTCAAACCAAATTCACCTTATTTGTCGGCTAAAGAGCATAGAAAGATATTGCATGATACAGTGACCAAATAATGGTAGTTACCAACCCAGCAGACTCTGTAGACCATGTAAGTGATTACAATGCAGTTACCTCCAGTGACTATAGGGGGCACCTTGATTGTGAATAGCTCCTCTCTTTACTTCTCTCTCTAGCCCAAATCCCTTTTCGCATAGCTGCATTATTTTCATACCCATACATCATCCAGAAGAATTCAGCCCCATTTGCTAGTGGCACATATTGGAAATAGAGTCCCTGTAAGTTAAAATCTGATGTATCACTCAATAGCCTGTAAAAAAAAATTACTTCAATAACTTTGGTAATGCCCATCAGTTATATCTCACTAATATATGCCACAGTAATTTATTGCATTTTTCCAACTTTTATACATTTCATTTTCACTGAAGTTAAGCGAACTTTAAGCATGCTCGAGTTTGTCCGAACCCGAACGTGCATCATTTGAAGCTTGATAAAGCCCTAACTCTGCCTGGAAAAACATGGATACAACCATAAGCTTTTCCAGGCAGCCTTAGGGCTTTATCCAACTTCAGCAGCCACCGCTAATCAAATGCTGTACGCTTGGGTTAGGACAAACTTGAGTATGCTTCAAGTTCGCTTAATTTTAGTTTACACATTCCTTCAAGGGAACGAAATATACAACAATTTGAATGGAAAAAAAAATGCAAGTGAACCAGGCACCTTCCACACTGACGAGCAGGGGGTACCTCATTAAATGCTCAAGTCTCTCTTTCAAAAATATTTAACTCGAGAATCGAGTACTCAAGAATTTTAGTGCTCACTCCAATTATTAGCCAAACCTGAACCTCCTCTAAAAGAAAGAGGATCCATCTATAGGCAGCTGTTTTGGGATTCTTGCCCCTTGACAGAGTAGGGGGCTAATTGGCTTGTAGGGTATTGATCAGCTTAACACCCTTGGAGACATGGGTAGCTGAAGTTCTAGGATGATGGATTGATATAAATATTACACTGGAAGTGTTAGCAAATTTACAAATATTATGTGTTCAAATCTAGTTTGAAGGGTATGTTCATACTGAGGAATAGGTGAGAAATTGAAATATAATTTCCTCGTCTTGATTTGGCGCGGAATTTGTGTGGAATAGGCGTGGAATTTGAGCGAAAAGCGGAAATTTAAAGCCCCAATGACTTCTCTGGGATTTCTCGAGCGGAAACCGCCCAAAGAATTGGCATTTTTGGGGTAGAAAGCGGATAAATGGCAGAATATTTTGTGTGTAGATTTTGCCATGCAAACATCAGAGAGGAAATCCTATTTAATAGAGATGATTGAACATATCTTAGGTTCAATTGAACTCGAACCTTTCGAACCTTTTGCATTTGATTCCCGATGCCTTCCCGGTCAGTGGGGAAGAAGGAGACAGCCCGGGCACAGCCTGGAATTATAGGCGGTACCGGGGCTGTCACCTCATTCCCCACGGAACGGGAAGGCATCGGGAATCAAATGCAAAAGGTTCGACAAGGTTTGAGTTCGATAGTACCTAAGATTTTCCGATGTTCAATCATCTCTACTACTGAACACAATGGGACATTGCTCTGTACGTATTTTACAGGTGGAATTTCAAGCAGAATACACGTAAAATTAAGCACAGTTTACACTTGAAATTCCTCACCTATTCCTCAGTCTGAACATACCCTATTAAAGGCTGTTACCACCCGTAATACGTCCATACTGACATGACTTATTACCCTACTCCATAGGAGCACCACAAAGAATATTTCCCCTCCGTACAGTGTATGGGCTGGTTACCATTCCTGGTGCGAGACTGATGAATTTCTTGTCTAGTAGGGTAATGCTGCAATAGTTATTAAATCTCTAGAAAGCGGCTCCGCGAAGATGATAATGAGATTAACACTGGAGGAACCTAATTTGCTGTTGCTCCGTCCTTAATTATGACCCTGACATCGGTAGGATCCATGATTGATTTTATGAGACAGTATATTAAGGCTTTAAAATAAATATGTGATATATAGAAACGAGTCCAGTATATGTCATCTCCTTCCTTTAGTAGTTATCTCAATCACTTACACTTTCATTAGGTTGGTGAACTGAAACGTGAACTTTAAAACCATTACCGCACCGACTGATAGAAGGGAGAAGGATAATAATATCTCAGTACGCTGTTTTATCACACCAGCTATGGCAAATGTTAACTTCTTCTCCTTTCATCTTGCCCTTGCAATACAATACGGCGTACGGTAGGTAGAAGTTGCCGAACCATAGATAAAAGGTTCAAAGCCTAATTCCTTGGCTCAAACTTGCCTTTCCGTATGCAAATGACAACATTTATTTCTACTAACCCTTCTGCCACCACATAGTCGAAGGAGAGGTTCATCCAACTAAAGCCGATCATGCGAGGTAAGGGGTTGTAGAAATGGACAACTTTGGCTATGGTTAGTGGGTCATCATTTATTAGGTTTGTGCAAACAATGGTTCACAATGGCTAATGAGATCGGAAACTTTTTTTGGGTTGCAGTGAGAAGAAAAAGAATGTGTTATTTGATGGATTTGACCAATAATGCGTTACTTGGCAAGTATGTTAATTTAAAGGGGTGCAACAGAGGAAAACATGTTTTAAAGGAGGAGTACGGCCATTTTAAAAAATCGGCAGGGGCAGGGGGGAATTTGATAACAAGTATGAACTTACCTCTCCTGGAGCCCATGATGAACGGCGGGACCAGCCTCGGGACACCCACCAGACTCTGGGATCTCCAGGGTGTACATGTCACGACCCAGCGGGACACCACTCCAGTCACTGCTTGCCTGAGCGGCTAGTCCATCACCCGGGACAGGCACTTCCCCCCCGAGTCATGGCGTCATCACAACCTGGAGGAAAATGCCTTCTGGTGGGGGTCCCAAGGCCTGTCCTGCCACTCACTGTGGGTACGGTAAGTGTGTATTCGTTATCAAATTCCTTCTTGCCCCTGCTGGCTGCCGGCTTTTCAAAATGGCCGGACTTCTCCTTTAAATCAAGTAGTGTAACATTTTTTTTTATTACAGATTTGCTGCCACCTCTGTCTATGTCAGGAACTGTCCAGAGCAGTAGCAAATCCCCATAGAAAACCTCTCCTGCTCCAGACAGTTCCTGACATGGACAGAGGTGACAGCAGAGAGCACTGTGTCACCAGAGATACCACTTCCTGCAGGGCATACAGCAGCTGATACGCTCTGAGAAAGTGGAGATTTTTAAATAGAAGTAATTTAGAAATCTCTAAAAATCTTGGCACCAGTTGATTAAAAAAAAGAAATAAATCTCAGGAGTACCCCTTTTAATCCGACTGGTTTCTGGTGGGATCATTTATATGAATAACCAAACGAATCGATCAAGTCCCATATGTATGGCTTACTTTTGATTGCCCCCCACACTTCTCCTACTGTAAATGGGGTCTTCAGGCTTCCTCTTGATGTAAGGGAAAATGAGGATTAAGCATGAGTCACTCCAACACTAGCAATTCTTCTGTTCTACTGGTAGAGAAGCCGTTGTCAGGAGTGTCTGGCAGCAGCTCAGATCCCTCCTCCCATCGATGGTAACATGCTCAGTGACTACTTATGAGAAGGGGGAATAAAGACAGCTGTCAGCTACACAGACATTGATCTGACAGCTATACTTGGTGGACGGCCAGTTTTACCCAAGGCTTGAACATTATCCATAAGTAAATCTATAGTGATAACATTTGGTTGGCAGATGCTGGTGGTGTGGTATCCAATGGAGCAGAAATGCTTTTTAAATTAAGGTTTTTAAATTGCCATTTTTCAACCTTCTTTTGAAATTTGAAGGGGTTATCCAGGCTTAGAAAAACATGGCTGCTTTCTTACAGAAACAGCACCTCTTCTGTCTTCAGTTTGGGTGTAGTTTTTGCTGTGTGAATGGAGCTAAACTGCAATACCACACACAACCTAAGGCCAGGGGTGGTGCTGTTTATGCAGTAAAGTAGCTTTATTTTAAAGGGGTACTCCAGCGAAAATCTTTTTCTTTCAAATCAACTGGTTTCAGAGAAGTATATAGATTTGTTATTATTAAAAACTATTTAAAAATGTCAAGTATTCCTATACTTATTAGCTGCTGTATGCCCTGTAGGAAGTGATGTATTCTTTCCAGTCTGACAGTGCTCTCTGCTGCCACCTCTGTCCATGTCAGTAACTGTCCAGAACAGCAGCAAATCTCCAAAGAAAACCTCTCCTGCTCTGGACAGTTCCTGACATGGACAGAGGTGGCAGCAGAGAGCACTGTGTCAGACTGGAAAGAATACACCACTTACTGCAGGACATACAGCAGCTGATAAGTAAATTGCAAATCTATATAACTTTCTGAAACCAGTTGATTTGAAAGGAAAAGATTTTCACTGGAGAACCCCTTTAATTCTGGATAACTCCTTTAAGTAGAAATAATTTTAGTTCTCCCACCCATGCTCTTGGTTACTTTACATACCCCCATCATGCTGTAAGTCGGTGGTGCCTACAGATTTATTGTAAGATACTTTCCATGATGCTACCCATCAGCAGCCCCGTTGTCATCTACTCTGTCAATGGCGTCAATCGATTGTCATGGCTTCAGATCCCACTGCCATTGCCGGCTTGCAGGCTTAGATATCTCGCTTGTGACCTGCATTTCTTCTTCCACTTTGTGGTTTGGATTTATACATACTCTCCTCGGACCTGCTTCTTACCATCTCCTTCCATGCTGATCTGGACCTTGACCAGACCTCCTAGTACTAATTCTATTTGTCTGACCTTGAGCCTTCTGCCTTTCCTACTGTTGGGAAGGGGCCACCACCTAGCTGGGGCTACTACAGTATCTAGGCAGATTGCCCAAGTAGGCAAGGACAAGGGTTCGGGTAGAGAATAGGGAGACATGTCTTTACCCCGGTCCTTACACATTTTAAACATTTTCTATTATTATTTGTGACAAGATGCTCTTTCCAGTCCAAAAGTCATTGACATGGTTCTTGCCCTTTGTCGTCTGAACAGGGGCGAAAAGCCATCCCACCACTCACAGTGTGTCTCAGTATTAATAGTTTTCCCCCACAGTGTATAAACAATGTAATTGGGAAATGAGTGAACAAAATCTTTAAAGCCCTGAGGAGAAGAGGTACTTTTATGACTCGCAAACAACATGAAAAGTACCAAAAATTACCAAAAAAAAACCCCATCTCTCACACTGTTATTAATCCTTTTGTTGTATCGGAAATATTCATTTTAGTGTAAGAAATAGAAAATATTTAGAGGTTTAAACAAATAGATACAAATATAAATAAATAAATAAAATAGAGATATAAAATAGTCTTGGTCCTTCACAAAAGGCGACACATAAAGAAAGGGCCCGATAGCAAAATCTGCAGTGTGGCCCCTCCATGCACTGACTGATACCCCCACCTTGAACCCAAATAGGATAAATATTGCCCTATGCTTATTCTCCCTCCTCACAAGCGATCCTTTGTAGGAGATAGGGTCTAGTGTCTCCGTCCGTTGTCTGGTAATTTTGTCAAATTTTTGACGTAGAAAAACCCTTCCAATCATCCATTCATTGTGGAAAAACCTCCCCTCAACATAGGGCACGACGGCAGATGCGCAGGCTTCTTCTGTGGTCTTTTTTGCCTGAATAAGTCCTAAGAAAGCAAGAACCTTTTGTAGATTAAGCTGGCTTCACACTTTGTTTTTGCAGTCTGCTTTTTTCATCAGTCTTTGCAAATAAAACGGATGAAAAAAACGGTCGGTAAAACAGAAGTAATTGTGTGCATTAGTTTTGATCCGTTTTTCCATTGGCTTCCATGAGTAAAAAAAAACATCAAAAACTGCATCTTTTAGGGTACACAAAAACCTATTTGACCTTATTTTTGTGCACATTAAAAAAAACGGATGCGTTTTGATCCTTTTTTTTTTTTTTTTTAATAATAGAAGCCAATGGAAAAACGGATCAAAATGGATGTACACAATTGCATCTGTTTTTCCATCCGTTTTTTGCACAGAAGGATGAAAAAATTGGATTGCAAAAATGTATTGTGAACCCAGCCTTAGCACCATGGTTCACCTTCTAGCTATATACAGTACAATCCCCAGTAGATACATAAGACATTCATAAAACCCAATAAACTTTCTTTGGATGTAGTAGGATGATATGAGTTCTGTACAAATGGAAAAGCCTGAGAATCTCCATATACTGAATTTACTATATTAGAAACATAGAAGATTGTAAATTTACTGTTTGCGTCTGGCTTTTAGTGCACGGTTAAAATTGTAAACTACCCAGAGACTTTTACCATAGCCGTCACTATATTACTCATTGTATCAGTAGTGTGAAGTTCACATATGAGAAATGTGAGAGCCTAAAATAAATACTACATGACCCTGAGATGTGTGAAGACCCTTGGGAGTTAAGAAAATGAAATGCCTATCAGTCTCTGACACAGCAGACGCTCCCTTCACTTGGCAGCTTCATGCTTCATTACACTTGACTGAGATATATAGGTACAGCCCCAGGCAGTCACTATGGTCTGAGAGTAAGATGCATTCTGGGATAGTCAAGTGTCACTTGGTTTTGGATTAGAATTATTTGGGGCACGGCATTGATAAATACTAAGACGGATTACATCTCTGCATATCCTTGTTAGGATGTTATATCTCTGTTCATCTTATCCAGGGCGGCTTCACACAAATACATATATAGTGGCGGCACAATGGAATACAGTAGTATACCTCTAAACATAAACTAGTGAAATGTTACATTGAGTAGAGATAGGGTATTTTATTTTAATTTATTTCTTTTTTTACTACATTAGTATAAAAAAATTAATGTAGGAATTTACTATAGGTGTCTAATTTTTAAGGGTCCTAGGTGCAATAAAGACAACGATCAGCTGATCATTTCCTTTAAAAAAATCTTCCTCACCTACATAATAAATCATAAAGATGTATACTTACTTCTCCAGGCTCCCCAGTGTCCTCCTCCCATTGACTGAAGCCCACTCTAAAGCGTCTGATCCTGTCTCAAAAGTGACAGGCCGCTCAGCCAATCACTGGTCACGGCGCTGTCCCATCTAGGTCAGTGGTTGGCTGAGTAGTCTTTCACTTCAGAGACAGGATCAGAAGCTTCAGAGGTGTATCTGGCCAATGGGAAAAAGGCAGGAAACACCGGGGGAGCGTTGAGAGGTAAGTTAAATTTTTTCTATATAAAGCAAGGGCTGCATAGACATCTTTAAATATATTTATACAGCCCTTGCCACACGATAAATGAGCTGTGTTAAAGGGAATCATGATGAGGGAACAAGTGATGAGCAAGCATGTTTGTACAAACATGACGCTATTTGTCCGTGTTCGCCAATTACAAACAATGTGTTCAGTGATCGGAATTGTTATAACGATCCTTTTCGAACATGCAAATGTTTATCTTGCGATGTACACAACTGCTTAAATTTTCTCCCACCAACTTGAAAGAGCCAATGAATATGTGGGGAAGAAAGGGCACATCAGGTAATGTAGTAGTCATGTTCACTACTGGCATTACTGTGATTGACTGTATGATCAGCGCCATTGCACACACTACGTACATGCAATAAAATCGCGACGCTGAGCCAATTTTCTGACTTTCCTGATTCTTGTGCCGTTCAGTAGGGAGAGTGACACGAGCAGGGACAGCATCTGAATTTAGTTAGGCAGTAATAGTCACAGTGGTAGTTAGTGTAGGGAGGGAGAGCTGACCGAGTAGGGCTTAGAACGTAGTGAAATTGTCAGTGTAGGAAGAGAGACAGAATCCAGCATTTAAGCACTATCAGAATCAGGATTTCTTAACCCTGTAGTGACCAGGTATCCTCTGTGGGAAAAAAAATCTTTTTTAGGCCTTTTTAGGGCTAATTTATATGTATATTTTTTCCATTACTCTTTCTGGCTCTGCTGTGTTGCAGTGATTGCACAGGAGAATAAAAGATACGCTAATGCTACGCAACTCGTAATTGCTCTGCTAATGCATATCTTCTGCTTTGCACCTGATAATCTGTACCCATGTGCGTAGACCGAAACGTACGCTTCTACTATATGTTCATAATTTGTTCGTTAGTGTTTGGCGAACACGAACCAATCACGATCATATATTTTTTTTTTTTTTTTTTTATGTTTGTGTTCTGGATCTGAATCGGACATCTGGATGTTCGCTCATCCCTACTCCTGAGCTGTTTTAGTAAATCCTACTATTCCCTATGAAATAACAATCCTGGATCACCTACTCTTATAGCTGTGTGATGTGCCATTCCTCTGTTATTCTTACTAGAAATGTATGAGTCAATAACCCGGTATTACCAGTTGGGGGCGTGTCCCTAAACAATGTTCACTGCCTGCTCTGATTGGATAGTGTATGACAGTATTGGGGACACACCCCCAGTTGGTAACATCCAGTTGGTTATTAATCCATAAATTTCTAGTAAGAATAACAGAGGAACGGCACATCACACAGATATAAGAATAGGTGATCCCGAATTGTTATTTCATGGGGAACTGTTGTCAGTGCGGGAATGAAGCAACATAAGCAAATATTATTTAACCGAAAGTGTAGTTTATACTTGGAACAAACTTTTAGCAGGTGTGGTTGGTAAATCTACAATGAATCCATTCACTTTCTGTTATCAGAAAGCATAGACTTTATAAGCACCCTCTGGCAACTTTGACCAAGTCTGTGCCCTTTTTTTTTTTTATTTTATTTTATTTGATCCCACTAACAACCCCTTAAATACTGGATTTTATTATGGTATAATGTAAAAAGGTCTATATGATATGGTGACAATATAGGTCCCAACATCCACCATAAATAAACATGGGCTCCTATGGTAAAAGGCAATGCAGGAGAAGGGCATCAGGAGGACTCGGAGAGTCTGTCCACCTTCTTGATGGAGAGTCAGTAATCCACATCTTTTCACTTATTGGAACCATACATTTTGTTTAATTATACTTAGTATGAACTGTGACCTTTTTTGTGAATTACTTTTCTGTCTGCTATATCATCTATGTGTAATTGGTAACATTGACCATGATATCAGATGATGGTTCGTGACCTTTGGTCTAATGTCAAGGCTATGATTTGTTTTATCTCCCCATGGTACATATGGGGGAGGGATGTTGGTTTTGGACTTTGGCAGGATTATTTGTCTCAGACCTGCATCAGTCAGTATGGTACCTATACAATTATAGTCATGGGAAAAAGGAAACTCACTCTGCTTCAATCCATTGCGTTCAGCTTCAGTCAACAAAGAAATGACTTCAGGTTTCAAAAAAGTAAAAGTAATCAGAAAGTGAGTGGTGAAAATAAAGACAATTCTGAAGTCACATCTAGAGATGAGCGAACCTGGAGCATGCTCGAGTCCATCCGAACCCGAACTTTCGGCATTTGATTAGCGGTGGCTGCTGAAGTTGGATAAAGCCCTAAGGCTATGTGGAAATCATGGATATAGTCATTGGCTGTATCCATGTTTTCCAGACAACCTTAGAGCTTTATCCAAGTTCAGCAGCCCCAGCTAATCAAATGCCGAAAGTTCGGGTTCGGATGGACTCGAACCTGAACCCGTTTCGCTCATCTCTAGTCACATCCAGAACCGGCTTAAAGGGCTCTCCCCGCCCCATAGAATGATGGCAGATCGCTTATATAGATTTCAATTTCCAACCTTTTGGATGGTCAAAGAGAGACCCTTATAGTTAGCGGTATGAGAGATTGTTTTTTGATGTAGCTATACATCTAAATAATTTTTAGTTTGAATATTAGGATAAAAATCACACACAAAAAAAAAAAAAATGGAAAAAGTTGGAACCCCAATATGCAGCAAATCAAGGAACAATATACAAGTTATGGTACTTTTACACGAAGCGATAATTCGCCCGATCGCACAATTAACGATTTAGAATGAACAGTGTTTTTTTCATAGCGATCAGCATTTACACGGAACGATACATCGTACGGAAAAATCGTTTTGTGATCGCTTAAGCCTATCTCATACATAGGTGAAGTCCTTGAAAGAATATTTACACGGAACGATCTGAGAATTTTTTGCGAACGATCAACGACGATTTGATAAGTTGTTGAAAGATCAGAATGAATGATTTCTCGCTCGTCGCTTGATCGTTCGCTGCGTTTACACGTACAATTATCGTTCAAATTTGACCGTTATCGTGCAAATTCGAACAATAAATCGCTCTGTGTAAAACCACCTAAAGAAGTCAAGGAGGCAGTGCAAAGATACAGCATGCATGTGTGGTGCCCAACCACCAGGATGATTTTATTTTGGTGGTTGGGGTATAGCTCAGCCAATGGTGGTATAGTCATGACGCCAGTGCTAAGTCAGCACACAGGTGTGATGGTATACTTGCTTTGTCTAGTGGCTGGCTATATGGATCCCCAATGGTTGGTGACGCTGTGATTGGTCCCTTGGGTTCTTATTACGGTGGTCCAGAGTGGGAAGATGACTCACCCGGGCTGTCAGTACCGCCACCCACTCAAAGGGGAAAATAACCCAAGGATGGTGTAGCCGGTGTGTGTAGGTGCTGGTGCAATTATCACTGAGTCCCAGTAGAATAAATAAAATAGTTTTTCTGGAAGTCTCTTGGAATATAAAATAGTTTTTCACCAGGTGACTTCTGTGATACAGACTTGAGCTCACTGAATCTGTGCTATTGTGATATTCAAGTGCTGAGGTAGAGTAGTAGTGCTGGTTCAGTTGAGTGTTGAGAAAAGTAGAGGAGCTTAGAAAAGTTGAGAAGAGTTTGTCAGGAGAGGAGAGGAGTTTGTCGGAAGAGCCCCAACCCAGTGTAGTAGTGTCCTCTGCCGGAAGTTGAGATCGGTGCTGTCCTGGTTCTTGAAATCAAGTGGCTCACAATGTAAAATGTATACAATGTATAAACCTACAGAGCTGCATCTGACAAAATTTAAAGGGGTTATCCAGCGAAAATCTTTTTCTTTTAAATCAACTGATATCAGAAAGTTATATAGATTTGTCATTTACTTCTATTAAAAAATATAAAATCTTCCCATACTTATTATTTTCAGTCTGACACAGTGCTCTCTGCTGCCACCTCTGGGGGAGATAGGAACTGTCCAGATCAGGAGAGGTTTTCTATGGGATTCATATAAAACAGAAACAGAGTTCCTGTCTCGGCCAGAGATGTCAGCAGAGAGCACTGTGTCAGACTGAAAATAAAACATTTCCTGCAGGACATACAGCACCTAATAAGTATGGGAAGACATGAGATTTTTTAATAGAAGTAAATTACAAATCTATATAACTTTCTGATATCAGTTGATTTTAAAAAGATTTTAGCTGGACAACCCCTTTAAATGAGATAAGAGATGACGTAAGATGCTATCGAGCCGACACAATCAAAGATTTTTTTTCTCTCGCTCTGTTGGGTTTGAAGTATCCTTTACGTTTTTCTTTTTTTTTTTTTTGTTCATTTTTGAAGTGAACTTTTCTGACTGAGGCTTTCATTCTGTATTATTACCGTATTGATAAAAGAGACGTTTTCTCGGAACCCTTGTTTAAATTCCGCAGATGTTATTCCGCACAATGGAAATATATATATAGAGAGAAGATGATTTCACTTAATGTATACTGCTCATAGCTACAAGTCAGACTGAGATTGCAAACAATAATGAGGAATAAAGAGAAACCGGAAGGGTAATTTCAGCCTAAATGATAGGCCTCGTCAGCTTATCTCCATACGCAGAAATAAGCTGCCGCCGCTTCTGTTAAACCTCAGGCGCAAACACTTCTTATTTGTTTTGTTTTTATATACTTTTATGTACGTCACCTAAATTATGGCTATTTATCCATGATACCATGGGATAATATAGAGGCGCGACTGGTAGATATGAATAAAGGTTGCCGTCAAAATGATAGAAAACATAACAATCTCTCCCTCTGTTTTGCTTCTGTCTTAAAGGGGTACTCTGGAGGGATTAAAAAACTGATGTCAGAAAGCTATATAGTTTTGTAAATTACTTCTATCTGAAAATATCAAGTATTCAAATACTTATCAGCTGCTGTATGTCCTACGGGGAGTGGTGAATTCTTTTCAGTCTGACATGGAGCTCTCTGCTGCCTCCTCTGTTTGTGTTAAAAGATACAAGATTTGGAAATTACTTCTGCTTGAAAATCTAAAGTCTCCCAGTACTTTTCAGGTGATGTATGCCCTGCAGGAAGTGGTGTATTCTTTCCAATCTGACATGGAGCTCTCTGCTGCCAACTCTGTTCATGTCAGGAACTGTTCAGAATAGCAGCAAATCCCTGTGAAAAAAATCCCTCTTCTGCTCTGGACAGTTCCTGACATGGACAGAGGTGGAAGCAAAGAGCACAGAGAGTCTGTGTCAGACTGGAAAGAATACACCACTTCCTGCAGGACATACAGCAGCTGGTAAATACTGGAAAAATTGAGATTTTGAAATAGAAGTAAATTACAAATTTGTATAATTTTCTGACACCGGTATGTTTCCATTTATTGTTGGAGTTTCCCTTTAATGCCCTAAAATTTGAACTTTTTTATACAGCAAACTATAACCGTCCCTTTCTGGCCATCCAAAAAGTTGGGAGGCATGCGTTCTTCTCGAGTATCACATTCACATCAGGGGAAATTGCAAAAGAGCTTTAAAGGGGCACTCTAGGAAAGAGCGTTTTTTTATATATGCTTAATATTATAGTTTTAAACAACCCATTCTTGACCATATATCAAAAAAGACCAGAGTACCTCTTTAATATCGTACACACACATGGAAGACAGGAGTAATGCTGGAAGTAAGGAAGCAGCTCAGTTTTAAATTGTCACTGTAGTTTTTTTTTTTTTTTTTTGCAGAAATCAATAGTCCAGGCGATTTTAAGAAACTTTGTTATTGGGTTTACTAGGCAAATCTGCCATTATCTGCATTCAAAAAGACTTCCCCCAGCCCCCCGCCTTCCTCCTCTCTCTCAGTCACTGCTCATTATCAGGAAATCTCGACTCTTTTACATTAGTCGAGCCCTGTGTATCCTATGGAGAGGGGAGGGGGGAGGAGGAAGGAGGGAGTTAGTCGCCAGCAGAGAGCAAAGGATTACACAGTGGGAGCTGTATGAAAGCCAGTATTCAGAGGTCAGAGAGGTCAGTGCTGACTTCAGAGGAAATAGTCGGTGATGTAGCTGTAAATTAACCCCTAGTTGTCCTGTTTTGGTGCCTTATCTCCCTCCACCCCTCCCCTCTCCATAAAGAACAATGAAGACGGGGGAGAGCTTCAAACTGCTTTTTCATGATAAAGCCAATAATAATAAACCCAATTACAAAGTTTCTTAAAACCGCCTGGACTATTGATTTCTGCAAAAAAAAAAAAAAAAAAAAAAAAAAAGCATTTTTAATTTAAAATAATTTTAAATTTTTTTTTTTTAATTTCACATTGAAATCTGCATCCTGTATCCTCTAAGCAGAGGTCTATGTGTGAAGCACTGCGGGGATGTGTCGCTCATGGGGGTCACGCAGACCATTGACTGGGAGGTTCTGCTCCGTGTAGCCTCATTTCTCCTCATTTGTAAATACCATTAAAGGCAGAATGAAAGAGCTATTAATCAATCTTATGAAAAATGACCCAACCTTGATAGATGGAGATGGTTTTATGTTATTCAAGGTACATATTGTCCAATAATTCCTTTCCATTCTGATTAATTAGGTGTTGCTTGGCTTCACTTTCATTTGAATCACAATGCTGGGCAACACAAGAATATCAAAACACAACATGAATGAGTACCGCTTAAAAGAATGAAAGAGAATAAAAGAAAAATACCTCTATAGTGTTCAAGTATGGCTTCATTCACATCCACAAGGCTTTTAGCTATATTATATGTTTTTCTTCCATCTGTATCGGAGACTCTAAGGGTACTTTTACACAAAGCGACATTTTGATGATCAACGATTAACAATAAACGAAGTCCTCTATGGTGGCCACTATGGCGAACGACCTGAAATCGTTTGCCCAATTACACGGGACGATGATCTATACTTATGGTCGTTATTGCATTGGTCCTGTCGTTGCCACTGCGTTTGCCGCTATTGCGAACGACCAAACGACTTCTTATTCCAGGCAAACTATTTGCAAACGATCAACGATAAAAATAGGTACAAATTCTATTAAACAACCAACGATTTATTGTTGGTCGTTTAATCGTTGTCTGCTATTACACTAAACGATTATCGTTCAAATCCGAACAATTTAACGATGTTTCGAATGATAATCGTTCCGTGTAATTTCACCCTAAGAGCCTCCTTGGTAGATTATAAGAGATGAGGAAGAGCATTGCATGGAGCTAGTTTTCCCATTCAAGGGGTTATCCAGGGGGTACCAGTGTGATAGATGATTGATTGATTGATTGATTGATAGATAGATAGATAGATAATAGATAGGCGATAGATAGATAGATATGCAAAGATGTTCCGCAGCACTCCAGCATACACAAAAAAGTTGTCATTTGTTACAAAAAGGGCAAAAAATACAAAAGATGCAACGTTTCGATGTTCTCACAAGATCATTATTGATAATGATCTTGTGAGAAGATCGAAACGTCGCATCTTTTGTATTTTTTGCACTTTTTGTAATAAATTACAACTTTTTTTCACGTATGCTGGAGTGCTGCGGAATATCTTTGCATAGTTGTAATTTGTTACAAAAAGTGCAAAAAATACAAAAGATGCGGCGTTTCGATCTTCTCACAAGATCATTATTGATAATGATCTTGTGAGAAGATTGAAACGTCGCATCTTTTGTATTTTTTGCCCATTTTGTAATAAATTACAACTTTTCAACGCTTCATGAGGATTTGGATGTGCGGCTTTCTCTTGAACTTAGATAGATAGACAGCCACACTGCTAATTAAGCTTTATGTTACTATCTTCTTAGAGAGTGCTGAGCAGTGTGACCATGCATTATGCGTCAGGACTGCTGTTAAGGGGGTTATCCGGGTAACAGAAACAATATTCTAAACAATCCGCCCTTCCCAATATCGCCCTATGTCTAAAAAAACATCTATAATATGGCACCCTTTCTCTGTTTTTTTTTTTTGTTTTTTTTTCATTCTTATCTGCTCTGGACATGTAAAATCCTTAACTCTGGGTCCACTCTGACCACGATCAGTTCCCTCTCCCCCTTCCCTTTGTAGCCACAGGACATGTGATCTCCTTTCTGGCGGCCGGATTAGCTGTCTATTGACCTGGTAACCCGACCCCCAAAAGACATCATCTGCATCATCTCCATGCACCTGTGCTGCTTCTATAGACTTACATGTGCCCCTGAGCCTAGATCTCTTTAATATGAAAAGTTCTAGTTCTGTCTCTGCTTGTTGTCTTTGAATGCAGGCATATATATTGTAAGTGTTATAGATGTTCTTAGAGTCTGGATGTTTTCATTCACAGTAAGCAAGCAGAGATCTAAACCTACACTACACCCCCCACCCCCGGGAAAACAGACATGCACATGTTACACCATGCGTGCGTCGGCTCTGCTACATCATCAGCTAGTATGAAATACATATTGGGTAGGGATGGTCCGAACCCTCCGAGGTTCGGGTTCGTATGAACCCGAACGCTCGGCATCAGATTCCTGCTGTCTGCCCGCTCCGTGCAGGGGGTGGGTACAACCTTGAGGACCGCCTGGAAAACTGGGATAAAGCCTATGGCTATGGCTGTATCCCAGTTTTCCAGGCGGTCCTCCCCCTGGATCCGCCCACTGCATGGAGAGGGCAGATAGCGGGAATCATTACCGAGAGTTCGGGTTCGTACGAACCCGAACCAAACTCGGTTCAGACCATCCCTAATACTGGGGTGATTTGATGCAAAATCAGTGGGGAAAAAAACAGTCCTGTGTTTACTGCATAATAGTAATGACAGCAGAGGGCAGGAAAGAAAGCTAAGGGGGCAAGTACACAAATGGATCAATCAAGGAAATGCATGATGGGAAATGTAGTTTGTAGTCAGATTTTCGAAAAACGTGTAACTCAGGAATGGCGGCAGCTAGAAAGACCGGAGACGGCTCAAAATGCTCAGGAAGACTTGGTGAGTAAGACCAGCTAGCATTGCATTTTTCTGCTCTTAGGTGGAAAACCCTTTAAGTCCCCGTCTGGCAATGGCTGCAATAATAGAAGTGTTGCTTAAACTGGACAAATCTCTTAGTATACGAATAAGTTTCCTGCAAAATATTAGAACTTCTGTCTGCACAATGTGCTGAATAAAGAGAAGATTAAACTTTCATGGCACTCCCATCAGCCGCGCAGCTTATAAAGCTTCTCCATAAACAACTTGAAATATTATGATTAGATTAAACTCTCAAAATCAGATTGATAAAAAAACAAAAAAAAAAACCACCCCACCCGGTATACTGTATGTGAGCACATTATCCAACGGCGTAATTATTTAATGTCAGGATCAGAACGCATAAGTAATTTCTTTTTCTAATTACTTTGGGCAATAAGAAATACATTTATACCTTTTAAACAGCAAATCTCTATTAGCATATTTTCATTAATCTATACATGAATAATTTATAATCTGTATAGCGGTTGTAATTTACTCCATAAAGGTTTTATCCTGAAGGATCATTTTTGTGACATGTCACTGATTCCCAATTTTTCACATCTCGTCTCGGCTCGTGTTATTAAACAGCGTTATAATAAAAGGCAACTGATGTCAACAAGATGGAATTTATTTGCTGCTGAATGTTTGGATCAGCTGAGCGCACACAATCCAGTACTCGCGATTAACAGTTTAATCAAGATACCATAGGGGGGAAAAAAATTCCTTTATATGCATATACAGTACAAAGTGTATCTAGTAAACTTGTGACAGAAATGTTGAACAGATCGCTGTATTACTTACATCATTCTGTTTAGCCGTTCTCCTAATATGCAGGAGAATAGGATTCTTGCCCCATCACTCCCCTTGCCCTCCAGTTGCTGATTGACAGTTGACTGCTCATACACAGCATGGATAGATAACTGCCAATCAGCAGCTGGTGGGTGGAGTTTTCTGCTTCTCATGAATATCCAGGACTGCTGAGTTTATGCACATAATGAAGAGGACTGGAGTCGTGGATCCGCTGTACCACCACTAGCGATGATGTAAGCCGCACCAGGGAGCGGAGTCTAAGGGGCCGCTGGTCCTCACCAGGACCAGCCACGAGGCGGGATTGACTGGCTGCGGCAGGGGACCCCCAGGTCGCCATCCCTGGCTTGGCTGCTAGTGGCGGCTGGCAAGGTGCAGCAGGAGACAGGCAGGCTGGGGCTCAGCAGGAACTCTCGACAGGAAACAGAACAGCAGACAGGTGACTGGAAACAGGAATGGCTGGAACCAAAGGGCAGGAAACATGGTGAGCTGTGACCACACACTATGGAAAGCATGCAGAGGCTCCAACAGGGAGTGTGAGGACAGGTGCAGTTTTATAGGGAGGTGATTATGTGCACAGCCAATTAGGGATGCACTGTTCCTTTAAGTTTAAGCAGAGCCGGCGTGTGTGCTCCCTAGGAGATGGGGATGCACACACCAGACCATGCGGGAGGAGAAGACCGGGAACGTTCAGAACCATGTGCAGCCGGGGAAACGAGCCTGGCAGCCGCCAGGGAAGACGGTGCGGGCACAGGAAGAAGTATGTGCCGCGGACATGGCTGTAACAACTACTCATTGTCCATGTAATTCAGGAGGTCATCTCTGAATTAGCTGACGGCCAGAAAAACTGGGAGCCCAGACCAGGAAGTAGTCAACTGGGTGTAGGCCATGATGCACAGTGCCATGCCCCATATAGGTAGCCATAATAAGGAGATCAGAGAGGTGGGATTTAAATTCCCTACTAAAGTGATAAAGAATGTGTCAGACGTTTGCAGTGAGGCGCATTATAAAAATTATCCCAACTTTTTTAACCAAATCAAATAATTACAAAGACGCCATATTAGGCTATGTTCACACTACGTAAGAGACCGGCCGTTCCGTGACCCCATCCGGGTCACGGAACGGCCGGTCTCTTGCCGGATCATCTCGGCCGGTACTTAAGTACCGGCCGGATGATCTTTCGGCCGCGGAGTTCTGATGCGGGCGCATTAGCGAGCGTCCGCATCAGAGCTCCCCATAGCACACAGTGAAGCGAGCGGCCAGAGCCGCTCGCTTCACTGTGTGCACTGACAGGTCTTTCTGCGGCCGGAATTCACTGAATTCCGGCCGCAGAAAACTGACATGTCAGTTGTTTGAGGCGGCGTATGGGATCCTAGGCCGGAGCGCACAAAATGTGTGTACGCTCCGGCCGGGATCCCATAGAACAACATGCATTGTTCCACCGCGGTAAAAGTACGGCCGCTGTTTCCATCGGCAACAACTGCCGTACTTTTACGTAATGTGAACATAGCCTTATAATGTACACAAGTGTACACAAATATTATTGTATCTAACTTAAAATTAAATATCTAATCTTGTTTGCCCCAAAATTTCCCCAGTACTTTCCCGATAACTTTCAGTGTCCACTAACAGGATGCTTTTAGGACTTTTTTTTGTTATATTTGATTTATTCTACTTGTGATGCAGTAAAAACAGAACTTTGGCTTTATTATTCAATAACATTCACGGCTTGTGTTGTCACTCCATCAGTTTTTTGTCTGTTCCCCTACGTTCACATTATTGGTGTCCCTGGTCTTGCATGTCATTCTCAGTAAAACCACGGAGCCGTCTCTTTTTTATCTTCATCATTATCTCAGTTTCCGCGATGACTCGGCTGACAGTCCATTCTTAGATTTGTCTCCTGGGAATTTATTCATCTGAATTTATATTCTATACATGTTATTCTTATACTGTCAGGGCAGCTTTGGCATGCAGTGTCATATCTTCAGTCAGGTTTATGCTTTTGCAGAAATCAATAGCGTAGCTGATCTTTTTATTGAGTCCAGGAAAATTAGTATATATTTTTAGAGAATGTACCAATGGGCTTGGTGACTACATCGGCCCATTAAAGGGATTCTGTCAGTTGTAATTCTTGTTCCATACTGCTGACCGTGTTACATAGCTGTTAGGACATGAATACACATGGTACCTTTCATATATCTGTCTGTGCTTCCAGGAAAAAGGCTTTTATTGTCCAGTGCAAAGTGTCAGAGAGGCGTTCCCATTCTCCTGGTCTTTTGCAAGCTGCTCCCCTTCCCTGATTCCCACCTGACTCTACTCAGAGCTCAGCATGCAGCTGTCTGTCAATCAAGCAGGGATCGGATTGGGAAGGGATTCCAGCTTGCAGCACACTTTTCATTATAAGGGTACAAACACACACACCGTATACGCAGCAAATACGCAGCAGATTTAATGGTGCAGATTTGATGCTGTGTTCAGTTATTTAGATCTAATCTGCTGCGTATCTGCTGCGTATCGCAGCAGTAAATACGCTGCGTATACGATGTGTGTGTGTGTGTACCCTAAACAGATATTTGAAAGGTACCATGTGCTTTCTTGTCCTAACGGCATCAGTGTCAGCAGTATACTGCAAGACTTAAGGGAATACATACATATAGTGGTGCCTTGGATTAACAGCATAATTTGTTTTAGAACCAAATCACTCTTAAACCAAAGCAAATTTTCCCTTAAGGAATCATTGAAATGTAGACAATTAGTTCCACGCCCCAAAAATATAATGATTTATTATTCTGAATAACATGTAAAATTAATAAAACAAACATTCAGAAACAGCTGAATATGTGATATTATAAGTTACTGTACAGTATAGCAATCAGCATGTGGAGTATAATGTATAGTAAGAGCATAACCCTGATAACACAGCAGCAGTTTATAGATACAGGATGGAGCCGCAGATCCCCATAATGCAGTAGTATTGTACAACAGGCTAGAAAAGAGAAACAGGGCTGCTGTCAGAGGTCTGTGTGGTCACATGACAGTATTGGGGAAGGGGGTGTGTTCAGTATGGACCAATCAGGAAGTGAGAATCACAGAGATGTACAGGAAAACAGTGACAGAAACTTTTCTATACAGCAGTGTGTAAAGCTGAGTTTGAGTATAGGCCCATTATAGCAGCAGTGTGTATAGCTGAGTGTGAGTGCCGGACCATTATAACTGCAGTGTTTATAGCTGATTGTAAGTGCAGGCACATTATAGCAGCAGTGTGTATAGCTGAATGTAAGTGCAGGCACATTATATCAGCAGTGTGTATAGCTGAGTGTAAGTGCAGGCACATTATAGCAGCAGTGTGTATAGCTGAGTGTGAGTGCAGGAACATTATAGCAGGAATGTAGAGGATGGAAAACACAAGGACTGACATAGACTGCAGAGAGGAATGAGCAGGACATATGTTGGCACAGTATAGCAGCACTCTCTATCTGCGATAGAGAGGGGATACAGCTATGAAGAGATTACCTCCACAGTCCTGTCCCCTGATGTAAGCCCCAGCCTGAAGTGCATCTGCTATAATTTGGAAGGTGAGGGAGACTTCCTGGGTCAGAGTACAGTTCTGTAGACCCCGCTATGCAGACCATGCCCCTCCCTGACTTTCCCTCCCACCATGTACAGGGAGCTCTCAAAACAAAGCAACGGTCTTAAACCAATTTACAATTTTGAAAAACTTTGAGCTCTTCTTGCAAAATGCTCTCAAACCAAGGTACCATTGTATATATATAGTTGAGACAGTGAAAAAGCTAGTGTAGTGCATGCTAACCTGGTGTAGTCATACACGAATAAGCACAACATTATTGAATGCAGGAACTGCCCAAAACACCAAAGGTTTTCTATGGGGATTTGCTACTGCTCTGGACAGTTCCTAGAAGACTGGAGATTTTTAAATAGAAGTAAATTACAAATCTATATAACTTTCTGAAACCAGTTTATTTAAAAGAAAAGGATTTTCCCTGACAACCCCTTTAAGTAGCAGTTGGGCTACAGCCTCCACCTTCCAGTAGCTCGTCCTGAAGTTCTGTCAGATACGAAATATGGGAAAAAATAAGGAAAATTTATAGTTTCGTTGAAGCACTCCCTATATAACTCCCTGGGTTGTGTGGTACAGGGGAAAAGAAAAGAATGAAAGGACATGATATTTATGTATTGCTGCCAATTTTAGTATTAAAAGTTATCTAACTTAAAACTAACAGACTATAAAACCAGAATGCTTAAAAAGTAATGGCAAAGAATACGTATTTGATAGCTTAAGTAGCATAAACAATACCTTTTGATGGCCCTAAAACACCAATAGAGACAGTGACTCAACTGACAATGTGGCTATTAGTGATGAACGAATACTGTTCGATCGAATAGATATTCGATCGAATAGTGAGATATTCGAATATTCGATATTCGTACGAATATCTTGCGAATATTCAATAAATATTCGATAAGCGTTCAAATCCCCCCAGCTTCCGGTTTCACCCTCCAAATGGTCAAATAGATGTTTTCACTAATCAAATACTTGTTCCCATAGACTTTAATGGGATCGAATATTTGATCGAATATTCGAATATCTCACTATTCGCTCATCACTAGTGGCTATAACACCAACCAGCCAGCCAAAGCTTGGATTCCGACGTCATCAGAAAACTTTTTTTGTTAGTAAATATATTAGAGGGTGTAACCTAGGTAACTACTCCATTAGGAAATATAGAAAAGTTAAAGCAGAATTCCGGCCAAAATCAAATTTTTTATGTACACTAATTATGGGAAATGCACATATAGTGTTATTTCCCTCAATTAAGTAGATCGGACAGGCTTCAATTTCTCAAAAAAAAAAAAAAAAAAAAAGTGACATCACGACCTGGTCTATACCTGAAGTGTCCAGCAGGGGGGCTGGAGTGCTTTCAGCACACCAGACCTCGTGCTCACGCAGCACTGTATCATCAAGCTTCCATACCCCACAGGGTACCATTTTCTCCCGGCTTTGGGGTATGTCACAACTCTGCTGAAATGTCATGTCAGGGCTGGATTTAGCACGTTCAGCCAATCAGCCATCGGTGTCCCAATTCCATTGACTGGCTAAACAGGGCATCCAACAGAGAGGTTGTGACAGAGCATGAGGGGGGGGGAAATATGAAAACTGTTGTCGGGGGTTGAGGCACCAGCACCGGGACAGGTAAGCATACATTCTTTATTATGTTCCCCTAACCCCCTTCCCGAAATTATTTTTCCCCCCTGTCCGACTTCTCCTCAGTTCTGTGACCTCATTCAGACCAACAAGTTGTAGAGTTTGCAATAATTTTTTTTTTTTTTAAGGGAGAGACTTTGCTTGGCTGAGGTGGGACACAGCTGAGGTCGCCACAGCAAAACTAGAAAGCTAAAGTGGTAAGTATAATTTTACCCCCCCCCCCCCCCCCCATCATGGGTTTAAAGAGTACCTGTCAGCACAGATACTGTAAGGTGAGCATTGACTCCTAATCTAGAAGTTTGGGTATCCTTGGAATCAAAGCTGCCACTAATCTGGCAGCTTTTGTGCTTACAGGTACTCTTTAAAGCTATAAAAAAGCATGATTTATTTCCACCACCTTAAAATTTGTTGAAAAGCTGCTTTAAGCAACCCAAGCACCCAAACAGCTCAAGGTACTTGATCGAGCACCATGTTTGACCGAGCATGGTTACTCATTTCTTATAATAGTATATCAATAAATTACAATGAAGTTATATTGCAATGTAATAGGCAGTGTATAAAAAAATGACTTCCCAGACTGCCTAACTTTGAAAAATATAGAGATAAAAAATATATAATTAAGCTTGAGATTAATAGAATTTTACCATTTAGTAGACAAGAACCATAATAAATTAGGATATCATAGTAATTCTTAACAATCCAAAAAAAATTCAAAAATTTAATGATTTTTCTTTACTGGATATGAATACACTTTGTAGTTACAACTTGTGTTATTTCTCACCATCACATGCTAATTTGGCTTATTTACTTGTAGTATTTTAGTCCCGTTTTCCATCTGCTCCTCCAGCGAGTCTTGCTTTTCAGCTGGTGCCCTTTAACATGCCATACCGTATCTCTCGCTGCTAATTGTAACATTAAAATTAATAGCATGATCTCACACACAGTATAAACCATTCTGTCACATATCAGTGACTTCCGAGAAGAAGCTCTTGGAAAAAAAAAAGTGAGAAAAGACAGAGACTTAAATAAAAAATTATTTAAAACAAGAATTATCTCACGTCTAAGATTATCTCATAGTATTTACTGAATCAAAAAGAACCCATGCGGAAACACAATCCTTGGATCCCTCATAGGATAAAATTATCTTATGTTAAATAATAGTAGTATGTTCGTATGTAATAGCTAGTGATGAGCGAATACTGTTCGATCGAATAGATATTCGATCGAATAGTAAGGTATTCGATAGTATTGAATATTATCGAATAGTACGTCGAATATTCAATAAATATTCGATAAGCCTTCTAATCTCCCTTCCCTTTCCCAGAGGTGTCATTGTGGACTTGGTGAACCTCCAAGTGGTCGAATAGATGTTTTTCAATAATCGAATACTTGTTCCCATGGACTTTAATGGGATTGAATTTTCGATCGAATAGTAGAATATCAGGGAGATATGCGTACGAATATCTAATATTCGAATATTTCACTATTCGCTCATCACTAGTAATAGCCCTTTAAGAATTGCTCTTTTTGGGCATAGGGATATCAAAAGGCTGGGCTCTATCTAGAAGAAAGAATAGCTCACACCCCGGAGGGCTCAATATGACCATATAGACTTTTCAATGATATCCCAAATGTGCTCAATGGGATACAAGTCTGGAGGGCCATGATAGTACATTAAGACCATGCCGGCCTAGTGTTGGAATTGTGAAGAATGGCTCCTGGGACATTTTGGAGAAATGGTTCCTTGTCCAGTTTAATGTGACACCAAGCTGTTAGTAGTAACGCCACTGGGTTCCTTTACAACTCATGGGGCCGTTCAAGTTCCACTCCTGCTCCTTGGCACTGTGCTCCTATCCTCTCCTCTGCTGTGTTCCGTGCTGGTCCTGGGGATGCTTGTCCTTGTGTCTTCCAGTGTCTTCTTCTGGTCTCTGCTGCAATGATACCTCTAGCCATTAAGGTTTGCATGTCATCAACTGCTCTGGAGTTATAGAGGCATCTTGTCTCCACCTGCTTCTATCATCTGCCAGTTTAGAGTCACCTGCAGCTACTTAAACTAGCTCCACCTGAGAATTCCTTGCCTGAGCATTGTTGGAGTCTAGCATTCCAAGTGAAGGTAAATGTTTGCTGTTTCTGCTTTATTCTTGTGCATCCTGACCCATGTCTGTTCTTCAGATTATGCTTTCTGTCTGACCCTCATTTGTACTGCCTGCTTTTCCCATTGTTGACTCAGATTGCCTGACCTGCCTCTGAAGCCACCTGCCCTCTGATCCTTTGTCTATTTGACTTCGATATCCATCTCATCCCTGGTACTGCACTGACTCTTTTACAGAATATAGATTAGAAACATACATTATGCCACCCCTAACACCATAATCCCAGGAGTATGACCATTGTGATGTTCCCTCATGAAGGCCTCTTCACGATGTTGCCCACAGGGTCTCCAGACCAATCTCTGATATCATTACATCCAAGACACAGCTGATTCATCACTGAAGAGAATAGACCTTTGCACCATGATAGCCATTGAAAGCAGTGGTGTGAGGTCAATAAAACACCTGTGGCTAGATGTTTGACTTATAGGCCAATGTCAGGCAAGCACCTTCTGATGGTTCTAGGCCAAGGTATGTGACACCAATTCTACTCACTATACAAAATAGATCACTACACACCAATAAGACAATCTGATTGTGCAGACCTCTGTTCCCCCCTTTTTAGTGAAAGTGATCACTGTTAACAGGGAATCTACAGATTATAAGGTGTAATGGTTCGCCAACATTTTACTCCTGCACTGTAAGTGTTTACTCAATATGCTCCATGAATGGGTCAACTTTTGGGGGACATTTACTATCACTGTACCCCTGGCATACTCCAGAGTGAAGGCACAGGTTGACCACTTCTCCTTGACGTACACCTTCCATATCCCCTGCTAACCTGATGGGTGGGAGGGAGGTTGGCAAGGTGGGAAGGAGGTGTGGCTTTCCCCTGCACCACATTTATCTTGATTTACACCTGGAAGACTTGTGTAGATTTGTAATGCAGAGGCTGCGCCAGGGTCAGGGCCGGACAGGTTTACTAACAAGTGTGCGCCTCTTAGTAAACCAGGTTGTGGAAAAGGGGGCAGGGCTTTATTTAAGACTTGCAGACTCATACTCCGGTCTTCATAAATGTCCTCCTTTGTCTTTTATTTACTTCTATTTTTCTATTTTTTTTTTAATTTTTCTAAAATTGTAACTTAGATATCAATCTTACCATCTATTATATAGTAATACAAGTAATTCCTGGCTTTGCTCACTTTGTATCTTGCATTTATAACCTTATCAAGATTGGCTTCAGAATTGGTATCAGATTTGACCACCACAGAGTAAACAATTGTGTCTATACATGACAGTGTATAAATCATGTCAGACCACAATAAATCTCTCCATCTATTAAACCCATTAAAGCAATAATTGTGAGCTGACATTAGGTAATTATCTGGTTATTTCCTTAACACTGGTAATTAAGCTTATCTCATTTCCTTTTCTCGTTACCCTACTCTCTCTAGATTAATTAACTCTTCATTAATGTCCCCTTATAGTTCCTCCTTACCGTTCTACAATGCACAGGACATGGCCAATACCACTCATTGGCTTTTATGTCGGAAAGGGAAAAAGTCAAGCAGAGTGAATGGACCTTGTGATCTTGTCTGTCTATGTTTCTCCATCCCTATACATAAACACGTACATTGGCTATGCAAAACAGTAATTTTCTCACTTTCCAGGTTATACAAATGAGTTGTCATGAGTCACTGTCTTATTTCCACTGCCAACTTTAGTTGCTTCTTCATCATATATAACTTTCACGGTTCATCTCTCTGAGAACAAAGGCGTCAAGCACTAAAACTCACACCTCTCTATGGACAACTTGTCCTATACAGTGTGTGTGGATCTTTTAGGTCAACCATCTTAAATTAGAGTCCACACATAAGATAAAAAGAGTCCTAGCCGGAAGAAGGGTGTAAATCCAAAACGGACGTCACAGGAAGTGCACCCGCACCTATTCCATCTTCAACCCTCCTTGCATTCCTAAGCTGAATTGAACTACAGAGACCTGCGTATCAGACTTTGTATCTCTATACTCTGCACATTGATCTATGATTTCTGTCTATTGCACCCTAAGGAAGGTCCATTTTGTATCACTGCAAGTTACATCTTCACCTACCTGTGTTCACATTCAGTGGTTTTCGGATAGTGCTGGCATCTGTCTCAATACTGTGTCTATTCTAATGAATTAGTTGCCAGATTAACATGTATTACAGAAAAAAATTCCATCCAAAGTCCAAATATGAGAATATATTCCTTGATCAAAGATCGTGATTTGTAAGTTATTCTTTTCAGAAAGGCTCCCAGACTCCATTGAACTCTTTCACTATAATTGTATATTTGTAAAAGCAAAGATCTAGGATATGCTTGAAAAGTTAAATATAGAAACATTCAAACAAGACCAGAACTTCCAACTTTGTGGAGCCTCAGAGTCCTTCCCTACCCATCCTCTCTGATGGCATTTTGGTGATCGTATCTACTATAAAAGAGGTAGAGGTATGTTTTTTTCTTTAGAATTGTCAATTTGGAACTCACATAGTGGACTGGTCCTTGAACATATACAATACTGTGCCAAAATTTTAGGCAGGTGTGGAAAAGATGCTGCAAAGTATGACAACTCCAATGAGGGAGGTGTCTGATTGGCTCCAAATTTATTCTGCGGCAGGACAATGGGACCTACACTGGATGGCATTTTGCTCCGAGTTGTGATGACGTCATGACGTGGGTAAAAAATCCTGTCCCAGCTGATGGACAGCCTGCTCGCCCAATCAGTGACTGGAGCGGCATCCCGCCCCAGTTACTGACTGGCTGAGCGGCCAGTCCATCAGCAAGATGGTGATTGTGAAGATGCAGCTCTGGAGATCCTGGAGCCTGGCGGGGGGCTAAGAGGCATGAGGAGAGGTAAGTTAATATTCTTTGTTACTTTCTTCCTGCTCCTGCCTTAAAAATAAAACAAAAAACGGAGTGATAACATAAATAGAAGGATTTGAGCAGCGACTTCCACGGAAGATCCGGGGTTACTTCTCCATCACACTTCTGTTCTTTCACTTTGCATTTTGCAATTAATTAAAATAAACAAAATATTAGCATTTACCTTTTATTCTTAGCATTAGCATTCTCACTATGCCGCATTCTGCACAATGTGGGATTATGATGGGGGGGGGAGTAGTGTTTGACCCCAGAGGTGGGATAAGGGCCTCTAACATTCAATCCCATTAAAGTCAATGGGAACAAGTATTCGATTATTGAAAAACATGTATTCGACCACTTGGAGGTAAATCACATAGAATTAGTGATCATTATATGAATTGAGAAGATTAAACAATAATATATATATATATATATATATATATATGTATGCATTATTTTCTCAAAAAGTGAAAAGTGCATATTAGAAGTGGATTGGACCACAAGAAAATAGAAATTCTTGTTTGAATCTCCTATAAGTGATTGAGCTGAATATCTGTAAATCTAAAGAGAATCAATTCTACTGCCATCAATTGCAAGTTATCTCGGTTTTTCATGCACCAATATCAATCACTTTATATTTTGATGAAACTTGGCAAATGGTCCAAAGATATCAGTAGGTATCCAGCACAGCCTGAAGCATTTCTATCCCATACATATATTACGCTGGCCATGTCATTGGGAATTACCTTCCTGCACATCTAAAGAGTTTTCATCAATGAATTACTCTACAATGCACAATAAAATAGACAGTGAGAAAATATGTTGACGTTAGATGAAAAGATGAACATGGCGCCTACCACAAGCTGAGCCTCATAATTAAAACCATAATCACTTCTGCTTCTACTGTACACAGATATGTAAGGTGGTGGAACGAGGGAAGAATTATCGAGCAAATCGGCCACATGTTGAGAATCCATAGATCAAGAAATTGGCTTCACAAGCAATAAAAACAAATCTAATGCAATTCATTATTGGAGATCTAGACCTTGAACTAATTTAGGGAAATTGTTGCCCAATCTATTTGCTCCAAGGGAGATATAATGCCACCATAGGTGTCTTTCAGCTTACCCCACTCTTTTCCATTGGAAACACGTGCACATTTGGACAAGCCAAGTGTATGGATGGGTGTAATAGGTATGAACCAGTTGTGCCATCCCAACCATTTACAGCTTTAAGCCACTCTTGAAAGTGTTGTCTATTTAGTCTGGAATTTGGACTAGAGATGAGCGAACATGGTCATAAATGTTTGTATGTTTATACCAACATGACGCTAATTGTTCTCGTGCGCCGATTACAAACAATTTGTTCGATGATCGGAATGGTTATAGCGGTCATTTTCAAACAAATTTGAACATGCGGGCGTTTATCTTGCGATTTACGCTTTGCACCTGATAATCTGTAGGCATCTCCTTAATGCTAGACTGAAGCGTACGCAACAACATAATTTACGCTTTTCTCCTGATAATCTGTACGCATTTCCGGAGACTGAAACGTACACTTCTACTGTGCATTTGTTATTTATTTGTGAATGTTCAGCGAACATGAACAAGAACCGATCACAATTGTTATTTTTAATGTTCGTGTTCAGGATCCAAACCAAACGTCGGGATGTTCACTCATCACCACTAGGGACTACCAGATTTCTACCTCAGAGAATGGTCCCAGTATGAGGCACCAAGGTGTCATGAAGAAGCAAGTCTGGTTTCAGGCTGAGGTCATGGGCAGAAAGAGTAGTAGTAGTATGGTCAGAGACAAGCAGAATGGTTGATTGTTTATTTTCTACAGTCCAGGTCCAAGAGAAGAGAGGCAATAAGGTACAGAGGATCAGGAAAGACAGTCAGGAAGCAAGCTGGTGTGAACACCTACATACAGTAGGAACACTAAGGAATCTTTGCTTAGGCTAGATTCACACTGCTTATTCAGCATCCGTTTAACGGATCCGTTTTTTTTAACGGTCAAAAAAGTAGTGTCAACAGTACTTTATTGTGCGTAAAAAAAAAACGCATCCGTTTTGATCCGTTTTTTTTTAATAATGGAAGTCAATGGAAAAACGGATCAAAAACAGATGCGTTTTTAAACGGATGCTGAAAACGCAGTGTGAGCCTAGCCTTAGGCAAAGTTAGATTTGTCTTCTTTGAATATAGAATGACCTGTGGTTATAAGCTGGGGAACAGATCTGGGTGTGCCCTCTGGAAAACACAGATAACTACAGAGGCAGGTCAGGATCAGGAGAGATAGCCACCAGCTGAACAAGGATCAGGAGGGTGAGACTGCTGTGCACATATAACCACAGTGTTGGATGACAATATGGATGAACAGCATCCCACCCACAACAAATATGGCCAGGACAGGAAAACTTTTGGGGTAAATATATTAACTTAAACTTTGTGCCACTTTTTTTACATAAAAGCCCCATGTTTGTATTGTGATTTATTTATTTATTTATTTATTTATTTATTTCGCCTCTTTACCCTCTTTGTCAAGAAAAGCAGGAAGGATTAACAGTGAGGGGAGGGGCCACCAAAAGACTGAAATATTTATCATTAAAGAGGTTGTCATGATATATTGATAAATGAGAATCCTGCCAGGGTTGCAGGGGACATGTCAGTAATGCATACTTACCTGTTCAGCTGCTTTCTCAGGCCATCTGTTCTCAACCACTGTCAGTGTTTTAGAAAAATTTGGTGATGTGTCACTTCCTCCGGGAATGGCCGGTCTGCATAGATCCTATAGATCCTATATTGTCTATGCTGGCTAGTCATTCCTGGATGTACCGGCATGTCGCTGAATGTTTCCAGTGCCAGTGGGGCATAATCACAGGCCTGACAGGCAGCTGCAGGGGAGTGGGACAGGTAAGTATACACTACACATGTCCCCCACAGCCCTGGTAAAATGCCCAATTATCAATTTCTCCTGGACAAACCTTTAGGCTATGTTCACGCATTGTATGACACCGGCCGTTCCGTGACTGCAGTAGCGGCCGGATGATCTTTAGCGCCACTGAGTTCTGACAGGGCACATTAGTGTGCGCCCGCATCAGAACTCGCCACTGCACACAATGGAGCGTGCGTCCAGAGCCGCGCACTTCACTGTGTGCACTGACAGGTTCTCTGCATTCGCTATTCAATGAATAGTGGCCATAGAAAACTGACGTCAGTTTTTTTCCGCACCGCTAGAGATCCCGGCTGTAGCGTATACTATGTGTATACGCTCCGGTCGGGATTCCATAGACAGCAATGTAACATATATTTTCGTATTAATCACAGCCATTGTTGCAATCGGCAACAACGGCCGTCTTTTTACGAAAATATATGTTGTGTGAACATGGCCTTAAAGTGACACTGTCACCCCCTTTTTGCATTCTGACTTCTCTACACAGGTGTAATGGGTAAATTTAGCGTTTTTATACCCTATTCTATATCTTACGTCATGGTGCTTGTTCAAGTAAAAAGTGATCTTTCTATCAACTGCAGATTGTGCTAAGTGGGCGGGGCTTCACTGCATTAGTGCCACTTAGCCCCACCCACAGCATGACTGTTGGTCACGCCCCTCCATGAGGTCATAGGTACATAAGCCCAACCCCTCATCTTCCATTGGAACAGGCTGACCTATAGGTCAGGGCCCCACCGCCTCTAGGTGAGCCCATACCAATGGGCGTTGAGGGGGAGGGGTCTATGTGCCAAAGGGTGGAGCCAGTGGTGGCGCTGTGGGCAGGGCTAAGTGGCACTAAAGTCACGAAGCCGTGTCCACTTAGCACAATCTGCAGTTGATAAAAGATCATTTTTTACTTGAACAAGCACCATGACGTATGATATAAAATAAGGTATGAAAACTGCAAAATTTACCCATTACACCTGTGTAGAGAAGTCAGAATGCAAAAAAGGGGGTGACAGTGTCACTTTAAAGTACAACAGAATTCAGTGCAAATTATAGAGCCAATTACAATTAGGTGTTAATCCATATGTGTACAGCAAGTTTTCCCCTTTGTCCTATATTATAATTTTTTATGTAAGGTTTTGTAACAGTTTTGTGTATCTTTATTTATTTTTTATTTTTGTTACTGTTGTTTTTAATAATAATAATAATAATAATAATAATAATAATAATAATAATAATAATGCAAAATATTATACAAAAAAAAATATAATAAACTTGCAACATTTTAACTATGATTTAATCCTTTTTTCTCTTCCAAACCCAGAATTTCAGATCCTTCAATCCTGTTATTTAATGGATGGGTTAAGTGCTTGTCTTAGCACGGTGTTTCATAGTCAGAAGTGAAATGCTGTTGCCTAATCAAGACTGAAAATTGGGACTGGGTGATGTAATCTTGCGTTGTCTTTAATGCATAATGACAGGATACACTGTGCCAACTCCACAGTGCAGCAGCTGAGCTAAGCAACAAATGCTTCTCCAATATGTTATCAGAGAACATTTTACTCCAGAGCGTAATGATCTAGACATAAACAGCAATTGGCATAAATAACTCCCTATGTAGAAAAAAAAGTTGATGTAATCCTATAAAATCCCTGGTTATCATTTAAAAAGTTTTATTTCTGCTCCACTGTTAATTTACTATTACAATGTTTTATAGAAAACCTGGAGCCTGTTTCAAGATTTCTACTATTCTGTGATTTGTGGAATTAACTAATATGTTTCTGAAAAAAATATGAAATCTTCATGCAAAAAAATAAAAATTAAATTAAAATATTAAATCTTATTTATATCACCATGTTTTACTGTGCATTGGGTAAAAGAAAAAAGAAGAAAGAGAAGAAAAGGGAGTTATTTTCTAGAAGTTAAAGGGGTTTTCCAACAATGAAACCTATTTTCTACTGATATATTGCTTAATTAAATTATTTTTACCACCTTTCTGGTGTCTTTTATTCTTTATTCATTCTCCTCATGCAAATTGTCTGCTTTGTAGTCTTCATTTCCCCACTTCCTGTCTAGTAGACATTCTTTAATGGACTTCCAGCTCCTGCTGTACACCCTAGTCAGTAATTCAGACAACTTTTTCTTACTACAACTTCTTAAATATAAATCCCACACACACACACACACACACACACACTACACACACACACACACACTACACACACACACACACACACACACAGTGGAGCAAAAAGTTTAAATCAGTAATTAAATTAACCCTTTCAGGACTGGAATAATTTTGGCCCTAAAGACAATGGCCCATTTTTCAAATCCGATTTGTCTCATTTTATGTGGTTATACATCTGGGATACGACATGAAAAATTGGCAAATTACCATTTTTCTATCTTTAAAATTCTCTGCCTTCACTTTGCAGAATAAATCATGTGATAATTTTACTGCTAGCATTGTTATGGACATGGTGATACCAAATATTTTCTTAAATTGATCATTTTCAATGTGAGACATAGGGGTTTGTGCATATATTTTAATTTTTTTTTACTGTGACACAAGGGAACTTAACTGTGCCATATGCTGATGGTTTGAATAATACACTGCAGTACAGGTCAGTACTGCAGTGTATTATGCCCATCAGTGATACACTAGAGCCTGATCAGCCTCTGGAGTCAGGACATTGGAGGCCTCAGTGAGGCCTCTGTTTTCACGGCTATCATTGGATCTCTGCAATCACTTTACAGAGCCCATATGGTAAATAGACTAAAAACCCTGATAGATGCTGTGCTCACACTGCCCACAGCATCTATAGGGTTAATTGTAGAGATTGGTTCTGGTCCCAAAAACTATCACTGACAGTTTGGACCCCCCACAGATTTCACAGACACTGTTTCTGTGCACGTCCTCCGTGCCATCCTTTGTTCATTCATTAAAGTGTACTTGTCACTTCATGTAAAAAAAAAAAAAAAAAAGTTCACATACAGTTCAGGCTACCTATTTGGCTGCTGTCTGGCAGTTATCCTTTCACGGGGGAGGGGGGTACCCATCAAATGATGTACATCTCTCACTTGCCCCTACACATGACAAGGGCCAATGAGCTGTACCCCAGCCTGTGTTGCAGTTCCCTCTGAGGAGGACAATAATACAGCGTGGGATTCAATAATAATGGTACATCTTAACCAACCCCCATCCCTGTCGGTAAGCCCCACCCCCTCACTCAGTGTAATAATATTATTAATATATTATATTAGGATGGACATATGTATTTTTTTGCCCCCAAACCTATGTAACTATAATACTCTTACTACACCTCAGCCTAAGTGAAAAATATATATTTAAGGAGAAGACTGGCAAAATTTCTTCATATTGCCCCCCCCCCCCCCCCCCCCCACACACACACACACAAAATAAATCACCAATATACACTTATTACGGGAAATGCTTATAAAGTGCTTTTTCCCTGCACTTATTACTGCATCAAGGCTTCACTTCCTGGATAGCATGGTGATGTCACTTCCTGGATAACATGGTGATGTCACTTCCTGGATAGCATGGTGATGTCATGACCTGACTCCCAGAGCTGTGTGGGCTGTGGCTGCAGGAGAGGATGATGGCAGGGGGACACTGAGGGACACAGGGCACTGGAGGGACACTTAGCATCCCTCTGCCATCATCCTCTCCAGCAGCCACAGCCCACACAGCTCTGGGAGTCAAGGCGTGACATCACCATGTTATCCAGGAAGTGACATCACCATGTTATCCAGGAAGTGACATCACCATGTTATCCAGGAAGTGACATCACCGTGTTATCCAGGAAGTGAAGCCTTGATGCAGTAGTAAGTGCAAGGAAAAAGCACTTTATGAGCATTTCCTGGAATAAGTGTATATTGGTGATTTGTATAACTCAAAATACTAAAGTAAAAATACTCAACTCAATATACTCCCAATTAGGGATGGTCCGAACCTGCAGAGGTTCGGGTTCGTATGAACCCGAACGCTCGGCATCAGATTCCCGCTGTCTGCCTGCTCCTGCCTGCTCCATGTGGATACAGCGGGAGGACTGCCTTGAAAACTGGGATACAGCTTATGGACCATCCCTACTCCCAATTCCATTAGGCTAAACGCCTGGGGACAAACGCCCCCTATAATGGGACCCAACAAAAATATAACTTTTAATCTTACATACGAATAAAATCCCCACGTAGGTTTGTTGCTAGGGGTGAATGCCTTTCTAATACTGTCTCATATGGAGGCACCATACATGAGCACACAAAGTGCATACGGCCTTACAGTAGGGCTCCCACGTTAACAGACCTGTATTACACTGATCCTAATAGATACAGATCATAGTTTGTACAGAAAGTTGTACTTGTAACTTAGAATATTTGATAGAAACTTGGAATTTTAAAGTTGGCCACAAGTAAAAACACGTCTTATACTTTTCAGAAAGTTTGCCTTGACATAAGAAAAAGCTCATGACAGGGAATCGGAATGACATGTCATTTTTATTTGCACTATCAATTCATATGTCAGTGTTTCGAGGGCTCAGCTATTCCTCCTAGGTCACCATGTTCAGTTTGACCCAAAGAAAATAAATGATATTTCTAAAGTTTCCTCCGAAATGTGAATTATAAATGAAAGAAATAAAGATTTTATCAGCGGCTGAAGTCATATACACCAGGATTCTGATTATAAAATGTTGCACCACTCATACATGTAAATCACAGCTCATCTTTCCTCATATATTAGCAAAGTGCAGTGTCAGGAGTTCCAGAATATGTTCAGATTTCTCAGTTTACATGGAAAAGTCATTTAAAAAGGAAGTCCGGCCTCAGGGTTTTTTTTTCTTGAAATGGCAGGGCACGATCCACCATTTGACCAGCCCTAGGACCCCTGGTGGAAGGCATTTTCCCCCAAGTTATGATGACATCACAACTTGGAGGAGAATGTTAGTCCTGGCTTACATACAGCTCCATCACTGACTGGCTGAGTGGCCAGTCCATCAGCTGGGTCATGATGTCAGCAGCACAGGACATCCCGGAGCCCGGCAGGGGTCCCAGGGCCGGTCAGATGGCAGATCGCTGGCACGGGGAGAGGAGAGTTAGTGTTGTTTTTCCCCATGCCCTGCCATTTCCAAAAAAAAAACAAAAAACTGAGGCCGGACTTCTCCTTTAAGAGCAGTAAAGGTTTTTAAGGGTTACACATCACATGTGCATGGAGAAGGCTCCAACAACAGACCAAGTACATATAGTATGTACATTCTTGAGTTTATCTGTCTGAAACTAGTAGTAATGTTACCAGTGCTTACCTGAATAAACCATACTTATGATATCATAGTTGCATCACAATACGCATTACCCGACAATAAAACAGTTGAAGTAGTTACAACAAAAAGAGAATTGTGATACTGGTAAAATGACTTGCGGCACTCACCAGTGAGAACTTTAGCCAACATTTATTGCATACATATAAAAGGTCATAGGACATATGTGATGGCCATTCCGTCACTCAGAGCTTTCTCGAGGCCCTGGAGAAGGCTCTGAGTAGCAAAATGGCTATAACTTGATGGTCCTACAACTTTTTTTATGCAATAAATATTGAATGAAGTTCACACTGGTGAGTCATTTTACAAGCATCATTGTTTCAAGAGACTGTGTTGTGCTGGGCGGTGTGGAAACTGTGGAGTCCTGAGTGCTGTGCATTATCCCATCCTAGTAGTGTAGTAGTAGTATTATCCCATCCTAGTAGTGTAGTAGTAGTTCTCCTGCATGTTAGGAGAACGGCTGAACGGAATGATGTTAGTAATACACCGATCTGTTCAGTATTTCTGTTACTAGTTTATGCTGCCCTAATCTGCGGCTCCACAGACTCCTTTTTTGCATATTTAAATTTTTAGGGGGCATCAGTGGAGACTCTTGATTGAGTACCTATTGGAATTTTTTTCACTGAGCTCCCTGAGCTCAGTGATTGTGATTTGTTGGTCTATTTTTCATTGCCCCCAGTAGTCAGAATCCTGCTCCACACTGACGAGGGGCAAATACCCCAAAACAGCTGTCTGTGGTTGGATGCCTGCCTTAGTAAACCCTTGTCATGTTGCAATACTTGCAGCAGAGTTAGACTTAAGGGGCTACCTATCAGGGTGGTTTGGTGCTCTCCCCATCATGGAGGCACCCCTTGGCAACAGGATAGAGATATCTGGCTATTCCCGTGTTTTGAGATTCACAACCGAGGCTCCATAGACTACTTTTTTGCATATTTACATTTTTAGAGGGCATCAATGGAGACTCTTTATTGAGTTCTTCATTGGAATTTTTTCACTGATCTCCCTGAGCTCAGTGATTGCTGTGATTTGTTGATCTAAGACACCATAAACCTAGTGACAGGTTGCCTTTAAGGTGGTTGTGTTCACATGACTTAAAGTGACATTCCCATCTTAACCCTTTCCCGCACGAGGACGTAACTGTACGTCCTTGTGCGCGTGCGGTCGTTCAGAACGGGGCCGCGTGGCGACCCCGCTCTGAACCGCCGCGATCCCGGGTGCCTCATGTAGCCCGGGATCGCGGCTATTAGCGGGCACGGTCCGATCGCCGTGCCCGCTAATTAGATAATCGGAGGCCGCTGTCAAAGGTGACAGCTGCCTCCCATTACCGGATTCAGCCATTCCCTGATGTTTAGTGTTGGAGATCGCTCCTCCGGGACAACGTCCCGGAGGAGCGATCTCCGTTACTGAAGCCGGAAGGGGAAAGCTCCAAGATGGTGCCTTCCCTGGCTCGGCACACGTTTGTTTTCGTCTGCAGCAACCGAAAGCAAACGAGTGCCTATCTCATTGATCTTTGCTGTATAAGTATACAGCAAAGATCTCAATGAGAGATCAAAGTGTATATACTAGAAGTCCACCATCTCGCACGGTTAACGGTGTAAGCGCAAAAATATCCCAAAGTGCTAAATTGCGCATTTTAGGTTGCATCAAATCCAGAAAAAATTTAATAAAAAGCAAGCAAAAGGTCGTATATGAGCAAACAAGGCACCCATAGAAAGATCACATCATGGCGCAAAAAAATGACACCTCCCACAGCCCTATAGACCAAAGGATAAAAGCGCTATAAGCCTGGGAATGTAGCGATTTTAACCCCTTCAAGACCAAGCCAATTTGCACCTAAAAGACCAGGCTCATTTTTCAAAATCTGACCTGTCTCACTTTATGCTCTTATAGCTCAGTGATGCTTTAACGTATGCTAGCGATTCTGAGATTGTTTTTTCGTCACATATGGCACTTTATCTTAGTGGCAAAATTTGGTCACTACTTTGTGTGTTTTTTGTGAAAAACATCAAAATATCATGAAAAATTGAAAAAATTTGCATTTTATGAACTTTGAAATTCTCTGCTTCTAAAAAAAGAAAGTTGTATTACATAAATAAGTTACTAAGTCACATTACCAATATGTCCTCTTTATTCTGGCTTCATTTCATAAACATATTTTACTTTTTTAGGGTGTTACGGGGGTTAGAAATGTATCAGCAAATTACCACATTTTCGTGAAAGTTTCCAAAACTGATTTTTTTTAGGGACCAGTTCTTATTTTAAGTTGATTTAGGAGGTTTGTATACTGGAAACCCCCATAAGTGACCCCATTTTGGAAACTAGACACCTTAAAGAATTAATCTAGGGGTATAATGAGCATTTTAGCCCTACAGGGGCTGGAGGAAAGTATTCACCATTAGGCCGTAAAAAAAAGAAAAATTAAAATTTTCCAATAATATATACATTTAGATTAAAGTTTCTCATTTTCAAAAGGAACATGAGAGAAAAAGCACCCCAAAATTTGTAACACATGTTCTCTTGAGTACTACGGTACCCCATATGTGGGCGTAAACCACTGCATGGGCACACAGCGGGGCTCAGAAGGGAAGGAGCGCCAATTAGCTTTTCCATTGCAGATTTTGCTGAAGAAGTTTCCGAGCACCAGGTGCATTTGCAGTGCCCCTGTAGTGTCAGCAGAGAGAAAAAAAACCATAAGTCACCCCATTTTGGAAAGTACACCCCTCAAAGAATTCATCTTGGGGTAGGATGAGCAATTTGACCCCACAGGTGTTAGAGGAAAGTATTCAAAATTAGACAGTAAAAATGAAAAACTCAAATTTTTTCCAATAATATGTTCCTTTAGTTTGAAATTTTTCAATTTCACGAGGAACAAGAGAAAAAAAGTACCGCAAAATTTGTAACACATGTTCTCTTGAGTACTACGGTACCCCATATGTGGGAGTAAACCACTGCATGGGCACACAGCGGGGCTCAGAAGGGAAGGAGCGCCAATTAGCTTTTTCAATGCAGATTTTGCTGAAGAAGTTTCTGAGCGCCAGGTGGGTTTGCAGTGCCCCTGTAGTGCCAGCGGAGTAAAATCTCGCCATAAGTCACCCCATTTTGGAAAGTGCACCCCTCAAAGAATTCATTTTGGGGTGTGGTGAGCATTTTGACCCCACAGGTATTAGAGGAAAGTATTCAAAATTGGCCAGTAAAAATGAAAAACTTGAATTTTTCCAATAATATGTTGGTTTAGTTTGAAATTTCTAAATTTCACAAGGAACAGGAGAAAAAATCTACCCCAAAATCTGTAAGGCAGGTTCTCCTGAGTACAACGGTACCCCATATGTGGGCATAAACCACTGTATGGGCACACAGCAGGGCTCAGAAGGGAAGGAGCGCCAATTTGCTGGAGCAAAACCGCAGGTAGTAACAGTTATTAGAATAGCGCAGTTACTAAAATACAATAAAAAAATTAGATTACAGAGAATGTGGGGTGGTTACGGACAGTCTGGGGTGGTTCCGGGAAATCTAGAGGTGGTTCCGGGCAGTCTGAAGTGGTTACGGGCAGTCTGAGGTGGTTACTGGCAGTCTGAGGTGGTTACGGGCAGTCTGGGGTGGTTACGGGCAGTCTGGGGTGGTTACGGACAGTCTGAGGTGGTTACGGGTAATCTGGGGTGGTTACGGATAATCTGGGGTGGATATGGTCAACATGGGGTGGTCACAGGCAACCAGCTGTGGTTACGGCAACCTGGGGTGGTTACAGGCAACCTGGTGTGGTTAGAGGCAACCTGGGGTGGTTAGAGGCAACCTGGGGTGGTTATGGGCAACGTGGGGTGAATACGGACAACCTGCTGTGGTTACAGACAATCTGGTATGGTTACAGGCAACCTGCTGTGGTTACGGACAATCTGGGGTGGTTGCGGACAATCTGGGGTGGTTACAGGCAACCTGCTGTGGTTACGGATAAACTGAAGTGCTAATAGGTAATCTGAGGTGGGTACCTGTAATCTGGCGTGGTTACGGGCAATCTGGAGGGGGTCACTGGCAATTTGGGGTGGTTAGAGGCAAGGTGCAGTGTTCAGAGGCAAGGTGCGGTGGTCAGATGCAAGGTGCGGTGGTCATAGGCGACGTGCAGTGGTCATAGGCGACGTGCGGTGGTCAGAGGCAAGGTGCGGTGGTCAGAGGCAAGGTGCGGTGGTCAGATGCAAGGTGCGGTGGTCATAGGCGACGTGCAGTGGTCATAGGCGACGTGCGGTGGTCAGAGGCAAGGTGCGGTGGTCAGAGGCGACGTGCGGTGGTCAGAGGCGACGTGCGGTGGTCAGAGGCGACGTGCGGTGGTCAGAGGCAAGGTGCGGTGGTCAGAGGCAACCTGCGGTGGTTGCGTGCAATCTGGGGGGTTACATGTAATCTGGCATGATTACGGGCAATCTGGGGTGGTTATGCCCAACCTGCGGTGGTTAGGGGCAACCTGGAGGGGTTACAGACAATCTAGAATTGTTACGGATAGAGTGAAGTGCTTATAGCTAATCTGGGGTGGTTACATGTAATTTGGGGTGGTTACAGGCAATCTGGGGTGATTACGGACAATCTGGAGGGGGTCACTGGCAACGTGTGGTGGTTACGGGCAACGTGCGGTGGTTACGGGCAACGTGCGGTGGTTATGGGCAACGTGCGGTGGTTACGGGTAATCTGGGGGGTTACGTGCAATCTGACGTGATTACGGACAACCTGGGGTGGTTAAGGGCAACGTGCGGTGGTTACGGGCAACCTGCGGTGGTTACGGGTAATCTGGGGGGGTTAGGGGTAATTTGGGAGTAAACTGCAATTATTACTATAATAAAAAGTGTGTGTTTTATTTTTTTGTATGTTTGTCACTTATTGTACTTTATACATTCATTTTCACTGTATTACTATGATTACTGTGATATTTTCTATCACAGTAATCATAGTTCAGTGACAGAGACCAAATTGGTCTCTGTCACTTTAAATTTTCAGAGCTTGGCTGGTTGTGGAGCGCATGCGCACTTCATAACCAGCCAGGACGCCGAGGAGGAAGGAGCTCTGTGGATCCGGTGAGTATATGGGGAAGGGGGGGGTGACTGGGGGGTGGGGGGACATCACTTTTTATCCCCTGTCACCAATCATTCATGGTGACAGGGGATAAAAAGTGCCGGCGGCACATGGCACAAGCGATCAGCGGTATATAGTATATACCGCTGATCGCTTGTACCGGGACCCCACAGGGGGGGGTCCCGATGACTGCCCCATGCTCTCCGCTACCTCCGGTGGCGGAGAGCATGGGGCTTTCATTCATTTTTCTTTTTTGATCACTGTGAACAGACATTAGTCTGTTCACAGTGATCGCGGCGGCCATCTTGGATCCGATGGCCGCCGCGGGAGGGGGGGTTAGTGACTGGGGCACTAGGGGGCTGATCTGGGGTCTGATTTTTACTTATTTCATCTCCCCCCACCGTGGATTCACGGTGGGGGGAGATGAAATACAGCGGCAGCACCGGCCCATTAGTGACCGCCGTTTCGGCGGTCACTAAGGGGTTAATGGGGGTCAGCTGCGGAATCGCAGCTGATCCTCATTATCTCCGGTGCTGTACACAGATGAGAGTTCTCTTCACAAAGCCCCGTCAAAGCCGGAACGTATATGTACATTCCTACTGCACGGGGCATGTGCAAAAGGAACGTATATATACAGATGGCTGACGTGAAGGGGTTAAGGAACGTATATTTGTTAACAATGGTTTGAATTTTTTACAGGCCATCAGATAAAAGAAAAGTTATACATGTTATATATCGTTTTAGTCGTAACGACTTGAGGAACATATAAAACATGTCAGTTTTTCCATAGGACACACGGCGTAAAAAAAAACACAATCCCCCCAAAGAAAAAGAATTGTGTTTTTTTTTTTTCAATTTCACTGCACATATAATTTTTTTCTGGTTTCGCACCATATTTTATGCAAAAATTCAGCCTGCAATTGCAAAGTACAATTAGTGACACAAAAAACAAGGGCTCATGTGGGTCTGTAGGTGTAAAAATGCAAGTGCTATGGCCTTTTAAGCACAAGGAGGAAAAAACGAAAACGCAAAAACGAAAATTAGCCTGGTCCCGAAGGGGTTAATTAATTGTGTGTGTGTGTGTGTGTGGGGGGGGGGGCAGTGCTTAGAACAAATATGTGCAGAGACTTGAAATAGCGACAATCATAGCAAATATGGGTCTAATGGTATTTGATGTGACTGGGAATTGCACTCAGTGTACAGGAACTCTCATTCTAAAAAGGTTGGTGCACAATACGCCTTTGCCTTCCCCTGGTTAGGAAGGTTTTAGAAAGCCTTTCCTGATCTTACAACCTATATCTGGCAATATATATTAACAACATTACATCTCAGATCTACTCTCGGTTTGCTAAATCAGATTACGTTACTGCGCTTATTATAAACATTATTACACCCAGAATGCAAATCAGCAGAATAAACCTTGAGCAGACACTGAACAGCCAGGGGGTGCGACCTCAGCAACCTGCATAATTGTAAATTCAGCTGTGAATGGGAACTGTCTGGAATAGAAACTGTTACTCAAGATCCGTATTACACATGTAAAAATATGCAATCTGCAAAACATATAAGGGGATGTATGATCAGAAAATTACGTATTATTTCAGATTTGTATTCCAAACGTATAATTCCATCCTCTCTGGAGAGCTGATCAGAGGATTCACATTCACCTGATATATGGGGTCATAGATATTTATGGGATGTCCAGTAGATATATCATCAATCCTACGCAATGGCTGGTTATTATATTGGTGGTTTGGAGGGCCAGTTGGGTTCCCAGGGGCTAATGAACATCCAAAGTGAACAGTCACTAGTTGCCTATCTACAGTATCTATCTATCTATCTATCTATCTATCTATCTATCTATCTATCTATCTATCTATCTATCTATCTATCTATCCCATATCTATCTATCTATCTATCTATCTCCTATCTATCTATCTCCTATCTATCTATCTATCTATCTATCTATCTATCTATCTCCTATCTATCTATCTATCTATCTATCTCCTATCTATCTATCTATCTATCTATCTATCTATCTATCTATCCATTATCTATCTATCTATCTATCTATCCATTATCTATCTATCTATCTATCTATCTCCTACCTATCTATCTCCTATCTATCTATCTATCTATCTATCTATCCCATATCTATCTATCTATCTATCTATCTATCTATCCCATATCTATCTATCTATCTATCTATCTATCTATCTATCTATCTATCTATCTATCTCTCTCTATCTACAGTACTTGGGTATTGTAATCCCGATATCTGAGGGCCCTATTACACAGAGCCATAATTGGCTGAATTAGCCTGATCCAGCTGATTATTAGAGACAATGATAAGCCAATGAAATGATCATCGGCTGATTGTTGCTGATTGTAACGCCTGGAGTAGTGGATCCACTGGACCGTCACCAGCGATGGCACTAACCTCACCAGGGAGCGGAGTCTAAGGGGCCGCTGGTATTCACCAGAGCCCGCCGCAAGGCGGGATGGACTTGCTGCGGCAGGCGACCCCCAGGTCGCTACCCCTGGCTTGGTTGCTAGTGATGGCAGGCGAGGCGTGGCAGGAGCAGTAGGCAGGAGATAGTGCTGGCAGAGGTCTGTAGGCGTAACCGCAGGTGACCGGCTGAACACAGGAGCAATGGAGTGACAGGGGAGCAGGAACCAGGAACAAGGACTAGGGACCAGGTAGCGGATAGGTATCAGGAACAAGGACTTGGGGCCAGGTAGCGGATAGGAATCAGGAACAACAGGGGGCTGGGCCAAACGCTATGGGAAGCATGTAGAGGCTCCAACCCCTGTAGTGGGGCAGGGCTGGAACTTATAGGGGAGTGATTGACATGTGGACCAATTAGGAGCTCACTGCCCCTTTAAATCTGAGACAGCCGGCGCGCGCGCGCCCTAGGAGGCGGGGACGCGCGCGCCGGCCGGCACAGACAGAGACAGGAGCGGAGGAGAGGTGAGGCGCCCCCAGGGGCCGAACTAGCAGCAGCGCCGGGTCTCTGCACAAGGACCTCGGCGGCTGCATGGGGCAGGAGGAGGTAGCGGCGGCGGCCCGGTACACAGGACGCCGCCGCGGCCGTGACAGTTGCTTTAGGCTCAAACCTAAAATCATTGGCCACCAACCACTCATCGCTAACAGTGATGCATGGCCGGCGGCTAATGATTCTGCAAACAGTATACATTACCTGTCCATGCTCCAGGGCTCCTCTTGCAGTCCCTGCCAGTGATTGGCTGAGCGGCCTGTCAGCTGACAGTCCACTCTGAAGTTGCAGCGCGCGGGACCCGGGAAGAAGCAGACCCAAGAGGAGCTCTGGAACATGGAAAGGTAACGTATACTGTTTAAGCAAGGGCTGCAAGGACATCGGTAACGATGTCGGTTACTCGGCCTCTAACGTAACAGCCTTTTCTAGCAGTGCTAAAGCTAATGGACTAAGAAAACAAAAATGAAGGCCCTGTCCCTATGACCAGCCCCCGTATTATAGGATAGGTGAGCACTATTTGTTTTAATAATATATCCATTACGTGGGGGTAGTATTTAAGACAGGGATTCAAAGGGCATCAAGAAAAGCCTACTTGCCATGGTTTGCCGTTCCACTACCACTTACAAAGTTCCCTCCATTATAGTGTCAGTCACCTAGTGCCCCTCATATACAAGCACATCTAGATAGATGGGGGCTGTACCAAACGCAGGGCCAGCACCAGCACCTGGTTTACTTGGGCAATTGTTGGGACCCACAGAACCTCTAGATGCCCACCAGTGGTAAATTATAATGTGGGTGGTGAGGGAGGCCGACCAGGGCCCGAGGCTTCTGGGACCCGGGGCCCAAGGCTGTCCGAATCATCCTACCAGATGATTCATGGGCCCCCAAGTTGTGAGAAGTTGCAGCATTGGTGAATGCACTAGAAACTCACCCTCCCCCATCGTTGCAGGTCATCCAGTGCTTCTCTCCCCTGTTCTCTTGTCCGGCACAGGCAGTGTGTTACAGATGCTGCCTGCGCTTCTTCCCTGAACCGCATTTTGTTTCTCTCTTTTCTCCGTGTTTTTGCACTCCTCCTGGTGAGACCCACATGACCGCAATTAGCAGGAGACACCTGAGTGCACATGGTTTTAATGCCTCCTGTTTTTTCCCATTCTGTTTGCAGCAGCTATGGTGAGTGCAATACCTCATCCAGACTTGTACTGTTTGGGGGCGACCTTCTCCGCCGGCGGTGCTGGCCGGGTTCTGGTGTGGTGTTTTTGGGTCTGGTCCTGTGGCATGGGGGTTGCAGGGCCATCCCATGGCCCCCGTTCCCTGATTGTGCACGCCTGCGGGGTTGGTGGCCACTGACTGGCACGGTGTGGACTTAGTGTAGGGACCCATGTGTATCAGATACCGGCACGAGGTACATGGGGCAGTATGGCTTGATCAATTCATACACAAAATTCTGATGTGTTTTTTATTTAGCCTAGGGGCACTAGTATCAGCCATAGGTGTGAGGTGCAGCACTCTGTTTCTTCCCTGAACCGCAATATCTCTAAGAGGTTTACATATCATAGTGGTCCAGACATGCAGCGATCAGTCACAATTGTAGTATGGAGGGTTTCACACTTATGCCTATAGAATGTGTCCCTTCCACCATCCGACAACGCTTTGCAACCTTGCGAAAGCGAGAGATGTACTGGATTTTTAAAATAGCCACACTCACTCCTGGAGGTCTAAATGAAACAATTGAAAGTAATTTTTAAGTATTTATTCAGGTTTCTAAACTTTATATAGGTGGTTTTAGCTAATGTGGATATATATACATGTATTATACACACAATTTTTATGATTAGAGCATGTAAGGTATGCAAGATATGCTTTTTAAAACATTGTGTATTTATTTATCCATTTATACATGTTTCCTTTTTTGGGGGGTATGATTGATGCTGCATATCTAGGTATGTTTATGTACATCTATATTTTTTAGTACAGCTGTATATATATATATATATATATATATATATATATATATATATATATATATATATATATACACACCGTATTTTTCGCTTTATAGGACGCGCCTTTTGATAAGACGCACCCCTGATTTTAGGGGGAAAAAATAGAAAAAAAAATATTTTGCTCATTGTCACAGTTTGGAGATAGCAGCAGTGTGATTGGTACCAATCCCCCCATATAGCGCCCCACATAGTATCCAATGCCCCATATAGTGCCCCACATAGTAGCCAATGCCCCATATAGTGCCCCCCATAGTAGCCAATGCCCCCATATAGTAGCCAATGCCCCCACATAATAGCCAATGCCCCCATATAGTAGCCAATGCCCCCACGTAGTAGCCAATGCCCCCATATAGTAGCCAATGCCCCCATACAGTGCCCCCATTGTAGCCAGTGCCCCCCATAGTAGCCAATGCCCCCATACAGTGCCCCCATATAGTAGCCAATGCCCCCATACAGGGCCCCCATATAGTAACCAGTGCCCCCATATAGTAGCCAATGCCCCCATACGGTGCCCCCATATAGTAGCCAGTGCCCCTATATAGTAGCCAATGCCCCCATACAATGCCCCTTATGGTAGCCAATGCCCCCATATAGTAGCCAGTGCCCCCATGGTAGCCAATGCCCCCATACAGTGCCCCCATATAGTAGCCAATGCCCCCATACAGGGCCCCCATATAGTAACCAGTGCCCCCATATAGTAGCCAATGCCCCCATACGGTGCCCCCATATAGTAGCCAGTGCCCCTATATAGTAGCCAATGCCCCCATACAATGCCCCTTATGGTAGCCAATGCCCCCATATAGTAGCCAGTGCCCCCATGGTAGCCAATGCCCCCATACAATGCCCCCCATAGTAGCCAATCCCCCCATAGTAGCCAATGCCCCCATATAGTGCCCCCCATAGTAGCCAATCCCCCCTGCGACCAGAAAAACAACAAACAGGCTACTCACCTCTCCGCCGGCCCCAGCAGCTCCTCTCCCGACACTCCGGTCTCCCGTCATCCTCCGGCACAGGCAGCGGGGGACAGAGAGACTGCCACTGCAGAACACTTTCGGGACACAGGCAGCGTCTCTGTACCCCTCTGCCTGTGCCCGGAGGATGACGGGAGACCGGAGTGTCAGGAAAGAAGCTGCTGGGGCCGGCGGAGAGGAGAGTAGGACAGCGATCCCCTCCGCCCTCCCCCTCTATCGCCGCTTAGCCGATCAGGAGCCCAGGAAAGTGCTGCTCATTGCACTTTCCTGGGCTTCTGATCGGCTCAGCTGAGCGGGGATAGAAGGGGCAGGCTGGGCGGGCAGAGGTGGTCGCTCAGGGCCGCTCCCTGTGCATATGCATAGAGAGCGGCAATAGAGGGGGTGGGCGGGATGGCTTCCTTGCGGTGCTCGGTACTGCTGGGGAGCCGTCTTCGCTTTATAGGACGCACTTAGTTTTTCCTCCCACTTTGGGAGGAAAAAAAGTGCGTCTTATAAAACGAAAAATACGGTATATGTCTGATTTATCTTATATGTTGCATACCTGATTTTAGATTATATTGTATGTTCTTTCCCTGAGTACAATAATTAGGGAGAGAGTTATATATACTACATAGAGAGATAAAGGCTAAAAGGATGACATAGTCCAATTTTAACTTATTTTGCACTGGGGAAGCTCACTGCAGTCTGTGTTTGTGTAGTGATTTTCAAAGGTCCTGAAAGGTCAATACCAACCTGGGCTTTCTGCACATGTGCAAAGGTCCTTTACCACCTCACATCCCTAGGCATGGAGTTTCCTGAAGGTCCTGGAAGGTGTTTGCTTGTCTGGGAATACAAGCTGCAAGTTTAAATGTAAGTGTTTTGTCACAAAATATATATGTTTTCCGATTAGGACGCAATTGTTGTATTGTTCTGAAAGGTCTGGACATTGTTATCTGTTATTTTGTTATTTTATGGAGCAGGGGTGGGGTAAAAGCCACAACCTACTTCCTGGGCCAGCTCTTTTTAATGTGGGGAGTTCTTTGAGTGTGTATGCTGTCCTATTAATCTGAAGAAGAAGTCTGATGACTTTGAAACGTGTTATTTGTAAGGACCAATAAAGTGTGTGTGAATAACGGCCTGCGCAGAAGGACCCTTTCTTTCTCCATCCTTTTGGATATACTGATAGGGGGACTACATTGGGGGCCATCTACTAAAGGGGGACTATGCTGGGAGCGATATACTGAAGGGGGGACTCAAGTGGGGAGGCGATATACTGACAGGGGAGCTACACTGAGGGCCATCTACTAAAGGAAAACTAAACTAGGGGTCAGTGGCTACAAGGGGACTGCAACGGGAGCCATATACTGGTAGGGGGACTACACTGGGGGACCATCTACTAAATTGGATCTACACAGGGGGCCATGGACTAAAGGGGGTATGGGGGGATCCTGATATTTCTACAGTGAATTTACTGTCGCGCCATGATTTACTCCACAAAGGGTCCTGCTGAGGCTCTTTCTCCAAAGGGTCTACAAAAACCTGGAGACGTCTCTGATTGAACGGCATGGTAGGTGGCAGAATGTTCACCCCTAGTTTAATGTATCAAGTTGATATCATATGATATTATTTGAAGGCAATAATGCCTATATTATAGGGCCGTGCATTGAAACGTGACCACAAATGACTGAACGGTGAGAAGGGTTGCACTTGCTTCAATGTAAAAAAATAAATAAATAAAATAACAGAATTAGCTAGTTTCTTTGACTCTGTGATATATTATAAGTGCAGCGAGTGTCTTCTACAAAATTGAATTAATGTGCGCGGCTCGGCTGGTTACATCTCTTATTAGAGGATTGCATTTCTGAGCAGAATCCACCAAACTGCACCCATGTAATAAGGTAAATGAATGTGATGAAGGGTTAAAGTGCAGACTGACCTCATTAGTTTTATGTATACACCGTACAGGCAATGAGGGAAGAAGATGAATGTGGCCGGGCCGTATTGATTGATTAAACTGTCTCGGTGTTTTTGGGAACGTGTTGGATCAAATGGTAAGTCACCGGAGCACTGACCCGGGCACACATACCTATAAACGATAATCAAAGGCTAGGGGTTGTTTTCCTCCACAACATCGTATTACATGAATTCATTGCTCAAAAGTACAGCAGGATAAATCAAAAGCGTAAAATATTCATGTGATTCACGAGAAGGTTCTCAGAAGTGGATAGCAAGCAAAGCAATGAAAGGATGCTAGAATAGCCGATAATTGTGAGACCTATACGTGAATATTGGATGGGCTGAACTGTTAAAAAAAAAAATATATATATATTTTTTTTTTTTCTTTACATACTGTATAAACCATTTTGCGACCAAATAATGGTTTGTTAAATGAACAAATTAAATAAAGTGTCAAGCAGGTGGGGGCGGAGCATAACACGTCTTGCATTGTTTGGCTGCTCATTACCCAGTGTCATGGATCTGGTCAGCTGACTTTATAGGGGATCAATCAGCAGGTTAGATGAATCTAACCTGCTAATAGCCTCCTACAGGAGAGGCTAAGGAGGAAGGTATGTCTCTTACCTTTCTCCTCTGTACCATTCTGATGCAGTTAGTTTGCTCCATGGTCCAGTAAGACCATTAGGAGCATTGGAGCACCCTTTAGGAGCACTGACCACCCCCATTTCGCTGATCCAGGCCGCCTCTGGCCAACCCACTCCAATTATTACAATTAGAGAGGGGCAGGCTGGCTATGGTGGCGGGCAGTGCTCCTAACAGGTGCCTCATTACTTCTAATGGTCTTACCATTACTTTTTGAGTAGGACTCATATTTCACGCCCAGTTCAAAAAGCCTGCAAGATGAAGCTTGGTCTTATTAAATTTTGAGGTAGGTCTTATTTTCAGAGAAAATCTAAGAAAAATCTAAAAATTGGTACGATTTAATTGTCCGTGCCATTTTTAAAATCTTAAGACGCGTCACATGTTCATCAGTCGGGGCTGGATGTTCAGACCCCAACAACTGTTAGAAAGAGGCAGGAAAAGGATATGGCTAAACACTTCACTCCCTGCTGTTTCCATCATGCTGCAGAAGATGAGCTCCATTGTAAATCTATGGAGCCAGTGACATTCAGAGAGCCAGGGAGTGAAGCACTAAGCCATGCACTTCTTCTGACTAGTTCTAACCCTTAATGGTGTCTATACAACAAGCCCCAATCAAAAGATTGACAGGGACACTTTAAGAATTTTAACTGTATAAAATGAATCATCAAATATTTTCCAGTGAGTTACTGTAGATGGATATGCAACAATATACTAATCCAATGCACCTATCTATGCATAGTATATTTTCATATATATTTTTGATCTTTTCTTTTCACTTGGATGGCGTTTTGTCAGTCACTGGGTCCTATATGTTCACAGTGATAACAATCTTTTCCTTAACTCACACTTCTGAGTTGTCAGTGACCCCTTGTGACCCATTTGGAATTGATTTTGTTGTTGAACTTGCTACTTTTGCAAATTAATCCTGGATGCATGCGAGATCAGGGAAGCAAAGCACAAAGTACAAAGTGTCTGCACGCCGAAAGGACGAGAATTCATTTTTAGAGAAGGTGTTTTAAGTTTGTAAAGATAAATGATTGCGGGGACTTGCTTTGATAGAACATCTGTAGCGAAAGAAAAAGAGCGACATGAGCTCGGAGGAGGGAAAAAATAGTAATTTAATAGCCTAATTTCCTGCCTGGCCTCTAGAAATATCTGTCTGCCTCTGACAGCTGATGAAAATGCACCGGGGTTTGATTTGATCCCAGGAGTAGGACAAGTTTAGGCTTATTTCTTCCACTAGACCCCTTGGCTATAGTTGTTACAGGCCGCTCTCTGGTTTCCTCCTCTTCATCATGAATTCACAAACGCTCGGGTTTTTTTAATATGATTTCATCCCTGTGAGTTTTGTTTTTCAATATCCATCATTGTCCTCCCAAATGTTATTATTGGAATAAGCCTATATGTGCATGAAATGCTATGGCACTTGTTACAGGGTGTATGGCTATTAAAGCAATCTGGGCAAAATGAACTGCGCAAAACTGGATTTATATTAAAAAAAAAAAAAAAAAGATGTGTACTATACCAGGTGAATGACTGTAGTTCATTGCATAGCACACTGGCTCACTGGTGCCCTCATCTGGTGTCCTAAGGTGTAAATGTATACATGGCACTTAAAAAAAAAAATGTATAAACCTGTATGATTTTTTTAAAATTAACCCTTAAGAGTGGTAACAAGGTTATTTTAGTGCTCTTCCCCCTGGGAGCTCCCTCACTTGTACTATCTATTTTCATTCACTTAAGGCATGGAACCAGAGCTGGGCTGTTTATCAGTAGTACTCACATGGGTACTTTCCCTCTTACTTCTCTCGCCAATTGTAGAACAGCATACCATACTCTGCTTTGCCATTGCATAATGCACTGGACTGGTGGCTGGCACTGTTCTAATGAAGTACACAGTACAGTACTACGTGGCAGGTGGTGGTGAGGTTACTGACGCACTGGGCTTGCAGGGTGCTACGTATGCAGACCGGAAAGAAACAGCAGTAGCAGGATCATAGCATGGAATATCATAGCATAGCATGTATATATTAAGCACTGAACAGTTACTTTTCCTAAGGGTAACAAGAGGCATACAGAAGTGGTATTTGCACAAGAGACAGCTGTCCAGAACCTTCTGGGTAGTCAAAGATGAGAGGGAATACTTGATTTACCTTTGAGGAACAGCTTTCCAGAACCTTCTTGGAAGTCAAAGATGAGAGGGAATACTTGATTTACCTTTGCGAAACAATGAAGATCATCTTCAGAAGACAGACTGATTCGCAAATCACGGTAAATTAACCCAGGTTTTCATAAGGGTCTGTCTCTCCTGAGTAGAGTACATGGTAATCCCGATCATCACTTCTTGTAAATTGTCCTTCACTGTGTGTTACTAGAAAAAACTTCCCATTGACAACAGGCAGTGGAGAGCAAAATGAGACACTTAGTGACCAAGATTTTAGAATTGCTTCCGCACTGCCGTCTTGCCAGTCCGTGCACGCACCTCGGATTTCTCAGGTCATGCATTCTTGACATTACAGTTTGCGCAGGTGCCATAGGCCGGAGTAGTGTTACAGGTGTGTTGAGTGTCCCAACTAAGGGCATTGGCTCCAGTCCCTCGGTGTGCGTGTGCCAGCAAACAATTTATTGATGGTGCGTTCCTTTCACTTACCAGCTACCCGTTGTCCACTCAGAATCCTGGAGCAACAATGTCAGGTGCGCACGGCCTGGAAGATCAGAGGCACATGTAAAAACTGTCAAGATGGGGCGCACAGCGATGATGTTAGCATCGAGCAGGAGTCCGGCCAGCAATAAATATGCAGGAAAAAGAGGAAGGAGGAAGCAGAAGGGAAGCAAGCCTAAGCTTGGCACAAACACCAAGCCACTACTCTTTTTGCTCAGAATCTACTGCACAGAGACATTCACTAAAAATACCAGGCTCACAAGGGGCCACCTACACTACATCGTCAGCTTCTTGGGTGCGATCTGGGTGTTGACCGATTCCCTTTGAGGCTATGTTCAGAAGTAGTATGAGACCAGCCGTTCTGTGACCCGGTCGGGTCACAGAATGGCTGGTCTCAGAAAAGATCATCCCGGCCGGTACTGCAGTACCGGCTGGATGATCTTTGGCGCCGCAGAGTTCTGATGATCATGTGTTCTCATTGATCATGATTAGCGGATCATCAGAACTCTGCGGAAAAACTTTGCGGATATGCAGAAAACTGACATATCAGTTGTTTCATTGCCGCTTGAGATCCCGGCTGGAGTGCATACTATGTGTATAGGCTCCGGCCGGGATTCCATAGACGGCAAGGTAACGTATATTTTCGTATTAATCATGGCCGTTGTTGCGATCAGCAATAACTGCTATGATTTTACGAAAATATACGTTGTGTGAACATGGCCTAAGGGTGCGTTCACCCGTAGCAAGTTTGCATAGGATCTCAGGCCTTATTTACACGTTCAGTGAAGTTGTCCATTCTTCCGGAATTATAATCACGGTTCAACTTAGAGCACATTGATTTCTATTGGGCTATTCACACAGTCCGTGTTACTTTTGATCCGTAATCCATTCCGTAAAAAAAAGGACATGCTCTAGTGCAGATTGTGATTGCCGTACAGATTACCAATATAAGTCTATGGGATCCACATTTTTCACGGACGGCATGGATGTCACATCCGTGATGTCCGGAAAAAACACAGATCAAATATATGTAAACTAGTACTATTCACATTTTACAGAAACGGATACAGAAACTGATGCAATACGGATGAATTTATACGGACCACGGAGTAAAATAGGTTTTGCGGTCCAGAAAAATTACTGAACGTGTGAATGAGGCCTCACTCTGAGAGTTTTGACCCAAATTTGTCACAATACTCTGTAGCATTAGTCTTTGGCTCTTCGTTCTTGCAGTGGGTTTTCATTCCGTTGCAAGAATTTAGTGGAACCAGTGTCGGACTGGCCCACCAGAGGACCAGAGAATCCTCCGGTGGGCCCCCAGCTGTAGAACCTGCACAAACAATGACTGACATGTTGTTTCCTACTGGTTGTTAATTGGTTGGCCCCTAGGATCATTTCCTCCGCCCCAGATACAACAGTCCGACAATGAGTGAAATCATATTTAAAGTGACTGTACCACCAGGCCCAGGCAGAAGCACTGGAGGTGGGCCGACCCACCCTTAGTGGGAGGAAACCCCCGGCCCTCTATGATAGGGTTCCATTGATTCTGATGGAGTCACGTCATGGAGGGGCTAGGGTTTCTTTGCACTAAGGGTGGGTCGGCCCGCCTACAGTGCTTCTGTCTGGGCCTGGTGGTACAGTCACTTTAATTATTTGCCATTAAAAATAATAAACAGCAAATGCTTACCTGCCCGCGATCTCGTGTTCCTGCTCCAGTCTTCAGGACCTTGTTCCTTTGTTTGCACTGCCCTCCACCTCCAGATCATCGGAGGCAATGTCTGTGATCTGTACTAAACCAATGCAGTCTTTTCTATCTACCTGATGTCTGGACTTATCCTGTTCTTCCTCCCCTTTGTTTTCTGAATGCAGAATAAACATACAGAATGGATGCGCTATTCCTGCATAGAAAAAAAAAAAATGCTGGGAACAATGCAGCTTGAATCCCATGACCAGCATTGCCAAATGGTGGAGGGATTCTGTATACAGCCTTCACCTGTGACAACATCAATCCTGGGATAGGTGAACTCTGCTGTTCTATAGTTTCTGCTAATAGTACTAGGATTTGTAGTGTCTCGCTGTTCCCGTCCTTTATTTATTAAAGGCTTTTGACCTTCGCCAATATAGTATCGACTTAACAGAGAAGAATGGCCATGATAGAATAATGAGAGGAATTCTTTGTGTATAAAAAAATATAAAGTACACCGTAATAAAAGAATAAAGTGACTCTCTACAGTGAGAGCTACTGTCACAACATAAACATACCGTACATGGCATGTGGTCTATTACTATACATGCAATAAACACATTTTTTTTTTTTATTCCATTAAACTCATCTACATTGAGTGGAATGAAGAAGAATACAATAGTATTGCATGAAACCTTTCCCCTTTTAAGAGTTTCATTGTATTTAATGGAGTCGACACATTCTGAAATTATCCCCATTGATAGTAAGTCTTAGAATTTATACATAGTTGCTTGGAGGTCTGGATTTTTTTTTTCTACAACATTCACTAAAAAAATAACCTTGTTCTTAGGCTCTCCTGTGCAGTTTTGTTTGCTGTACTTTTACATTCAAAGCAGAAGGTAATGAAATTGACCTGTAGACCTCTCCTCTAATTTACTAACAGGAGCTTGTTGTGATTGTCTGCCATGTTATATATACAAGAAAGCTGGGGCTTGGCCGTGGTCACTGTCTCTACATGCCTACTAGCTCGTAATACATGTACCACTCCACCCCTGCCCTCTCTCCCATTACTCTCCCAGCACTGCTTGAAAAAGGGCTGAGGCTACTGTTATCCCACAACTTATCTATCTATCTATCTATCTATCTATCTATCTATCTATCTATCTATCTATCTGTCTATTAGAGATCAGCGAGCAGTACTCGATCGAGTAACTATTCAATCAAATACTACACTATTCGAGCATATGACCGAAAAAGCAGTAAAAATTTGTTTCTTTTCCCACTTTCTCTTGCACCTTTTTCTAGCCAATAACAATGCAGGGTGTGTGAGAGGCCCTAGGAGAATGCTGGCTTCTCGAGAACAGCGTCTACATTCATTGGCTGGCTTACTCATGAGACCTCCAGGGTATAAGAACTTGGCTTTTCCTGCTTGTTATCAAATGCAATCTTGAAGGTAGTCAGGGAGAGAGGCTGGAGCAGGGACAGTGAGGATTTAGCTGATTGTAGGCAAGAAAGACCCCAAAAGCCCTTGCTACAATTATACACAGCACAGCATTTATCTCCGTATAATCAGCAAATCAACCAACTAACAGTACATCAGCTTATTCTCTCTGACTGGCAAGCAGCTGCTGCTCACTGTGAAGAATAGACTGCAGTGCATCTAATTCCTCCTTCGCTGTATGTGTTGCAGGTAGTTGAGTGGATAGATTTTGGAGTAGGAACAGTGAGGATTTTGGAAGATTGTAGGAAGGAGAGAGCATAAAAGCCCTTATCAGGGCGACTACAGAGCACCGACAGCATATAGCTGCTTCCTCTATTAAGAGTGCATAGACTGTGTAGCAGCATATTAGATAGTGGCACAGACAGGCAGTCACGCAGCTTGCCAGCTTACAATGATCTTGCATAGACTTGTGTCAGACTATTTTGTCCTAGTTAGCAATTGTCACAGTAGTTGATGGCCCTCTGTGCCTCATTGAAAGCAGTAAAACTTCTGCCACCTGTCACCTGTTGGCACATGTAAATGTTGAGATATAGTATATATGCCTGCGTAGGCATAGTTGAACCAAAAAAAAAAATAAAGCATTGCAGTTTTCTTTTGCGGTCTGCACCTCATTGAAAGCAGTAAAACTTCTTGCACCTGTTGCCATTAGTTGTGTTTGGACTGTATTGTTGAGAGGCTGTGATAGTGGTGTAATACTGCAACTTGGGCGTATTAGATGCACCCAGGCATGCTTCCCCTGCTGTCCATAGTTGCATTCCAGAGGTGTATGCATCAATTTTTGAGGTGTCATTGTGGACCTGAAAACTTAAATTCGACCATTTGGAGATTACCAAGAAACAAGCATTTCTCTCCCATAGAGTGTAGTGGGGTTCAATATTCGATCAAATAGTTGAACATTGCAGTCTGAAAACGAATTTCGAGCTTTTAAATTTTTCACTACCTACTCATCTCTACTATCTGTCCCTGCAGCTGAACAGCAGGAATGAAGTAAAGGGCCAATACAATAATACAGTAATTCATTGAACCTCATACTGCACCTCATATTGAAATGAATGCCGTGTGCAGTTTGTAAATGAAAGCATAAATTACTGTCATTCATGTTGCCACTGTTTAAAAAAAATGAGAAAAGGTAGACGCTAAATAATTTAAAATAACGTCTGTTATTGACGAATTATAAATATCTACATTGAAGCCAAAGGAATGACTGATGCCCAATACACATAGGGGAAGCTTTATCAAGCGTGGTGTAAAGTGAAACTGGCTCAGTTGCCCCTAGCAACCAATCAGATTCCATCTTTCATTTTCCAAAGCGTCTGTGAGGAATGAAAGGTGGAATCTGACTGGTTGCTAGGGGCAACTGAGCCAGTTTCACTTTACACCATGTTTGATAAATCTCCCCCATAGTGTATTGAACACTGGACGTCTTTTGATGCGACTCTCAAATAATGTTCATGCTCTTTAATCCCAGCTTAAACTTAAAGTGACCCTGTCACCCCCTTTTTGCATTATAACTTTACACAGGTGTAAAGAGTAAATTTTGTAGTTTTCATACCTTATTTTATATCATACGTAATGGTGCTTGTTCCAGAAAAAAAGAGATCTTTTATCATCTGCGGATTGTTCTACCTTGGGGGGGCTTCACGATCCACATCGCCACCGTAGGCTCCACATAGACCCCGCCCCCCCGGTGGCCATTGGTATAAGCCTACCTAGAGGAGGTGGGGCCTAAACTTTTAGGCTGGCCCATTCCACTGGCATTGAGGGGACGGGGCCTAAAGGGTGATGAAATCACCGAGGGATGGGGTGTACAGCACCATTATGGGTGGGGCAAACTGGCGCTTTGGTCGGGAAGCCCCGTCCAGGTAGCACAATCTGCAGATGATAAAACAACACTTTTTACTGGAACAAGCACCAAGCATTTTAGTGGTCGCTCAAGACTAATCACAGTATGTAATTATTTATTACTGGGTTCTTCTAGAATTTCTAGTATCCCGGTGTTCCTGTGTGTGTTCATTTATTAGTAGGTATTTTCGGGACCACTAGAGGATCCTCTGGTCATTTTCCAGAGAATGATACTGTACATGTGTTTTTTTGTGTCATGAATGGTTTTAGTTTAGCAAAAAACTGGTGCCACTTCATGAAAAACTGTAAAAAAAAAAAAAAAAAAAAATATATATATATATATATATATATATATATATATATATATATATATATATACACTCACCGGCCACTTTATTAGGTACACCTGTCCAACTGCACGTTACCACTTAATTTCTAATCAGCCAATCACATGGCTGCAACTCAGTGCATTTAGGCATGTAGACATGGTCAAGACAATCTCCTGCAGTTCAAACCGAGCATCAGTATGGGGAAGAAAGGTGATTTGAGTGCCTTTGAACGTGGCATGGCTGTTGGTGCCAGAAGGGCTGGTCTGAGTATTTCAGAAACTGCTGATCTACTGGGATTTTCACGCACAACCATCTCTAGGGTTTACAGAGAATGGTCCGAAAAAGAAAAAACATCCAGTGAGCGGCAGTTCTGTGGGCGGAAATGCCTTGTTGATGCCAGAGGTCAGAGGAGAATGGGCAGACTGGTTTGAGCTGATAGAAAGGCAACAGTGACTCAAATAGCCAACCGTTACAACCAAGGTAGGCAGAAGAGCATCTCTGAACGCACAGTACGGCCAACTTTAAGGCAGATGGGCTACAGCAGCAGAAGACCACACCGGGTGCCACTCCTTTCAGCTAAGAACAGGAAACTGAGGCTACAATTTGCACAAGCTCATCGAAATTGGACAGTAGAAGATTGGAAAAACGTTGCCTGGTTTGATGAGTCTCGATTTCTGCTGCGACATTCAGATGGTAGGGTCAGAATTTGGCGTCAACAACATGAAAGCATGGATCCATCCTGCCTTGTATCAACGGTTCAGGCTGGTGGTGGTGGTGTCATGGTGTGGGGAATATTTTCTTGGCACTCTTTGGGCCCCTTTTTACCAATTGAGCATCGTTGCAACGTCACAGCCTACCTGAGTATTGTTGCTGACCATGTCCATCCCTTTATGACCACAATGGACCCAACATCTGATGGCTACTTTCAGCAGGATAATGCGCCATGTCATAAAGCTAGAATCATCTCAGACTGGTTTCTTGAACATGACAATGAGGTCACTGTACTCAAATGGCCTCCACAGTCACCAGATCTCAATCCAATAGAGCATCTTTGGGATGTGGTGGAACGGGAGATTCGCATCATGGATGTGCAGCCGACAAATCTGCGGCAACTGTGTGATGCCATCATGTCAATTTGGACCAAAATCTCTCAGGAAGCTTCCAGCACCTTGTTGTATCTATGCCAGGAATAATTTAAGGCAGTTCTGAAGCCAAAAGGGGGTCCAACCCGTTACTAGCATGGTGTACCTAATAAAGTGGCCGGTGAGTGTATATATATATATATATATATATATATATATATATATATATATATATATTAACCCATAATAGTGTACATATGGCATGGCCTGGGTTGCTGGAACTGGCATTGAACCTACTGGTGGGCTCTGGTGTTTTGGTGACTACTTGTGACAGTGGCCAGTAGTGGTAACACCCGCCCCCAGACACATAGCAATCAGGGCTTGGTTAGGACTATTGTGAGGTGCAAGGTGTGGGTGCGGGGCAGTGGTAGATATGACAGAGTCCCACTTTAAACAACATTCAACTTTACTTAGAAGAAGTATCTTCAGTGCAATAATGGTAACAAACATTGCTAATCTACAAATCAACAATAGCAATAGGAACGGACAAAAGATGAGTTGATAGAAGAATATAACAATGCAGGTGTCAGGGATCGGATAGGAGGGTCCCTTGCCTCATTTAGCAAGTACCCTGATGTGATGAAGTATCTAAATAGTATCTTGAAGAAAGTCCTCGTACTCCCATATCAATAAGTCTCAGTTGTCTCATATGACCACCTTATGTCCCTCAGTGTCAGATTTCCGTCCTGGTGAGTAGCACGAGTCCCAGGTCTTTGTCACTGGTTGGAGCTAGCTAGTAGAATCCTTCCAACTCAGCCGAGAGTAAGTCAGTAGAGAGCGGCTAACTTGCACTGTGCTCTACTGTGGTACAGCCTTATTGTTCCTCTCCTTTCTTTAGGTGATTGACTGTCCTGAGTTTACATAAATCCACGACATAGGCAAAAAGGGATGCTCCCTTGTCTCCAGCTTCCCTGCGGGTGAAGTATAGCAACCCATAAAGGTTGAGTCACTAGTGCAGGTGAACAAGCTATATACGTCCTTCCAGGCACTAACTAACTAAACTAATGGGAAGTACCGAATATAGAAGGAAAGTGTGTGTAGCTTAACCTGGGTTTGACTGCAGATATCCTGTAGGAGAGTGTGACACCTAGTGCTTGGAGTAAGGTACAGCAGCTTACTGTCCTAACTGTGACACTGTATAGAGACACTTTTACCTAGGTGTATGAAAAGAAGAAAAACATGTATTGGGATACCACACATAGCCATTCACAAAGTAATTGATTGCCTATACTCAAGATATCAACCACTGATCGACAAGGTGAACTGGGTAATCCTTATAATCATCTGTTAGGTGCCCTACATTATACAATTAACAGGGCTGGAAGCGGTATGCAGTTCATTGAATGGTGGTACTAGCCCAATGCTACTGAATGTCAGCTCTCATTCACTTCAATGGTAGCTAAGCTGCACTTATTCAGTACTACCAGTGTACAATGTATGGCTTCTGGGCCCACTGACTGTGCAGTGTTAGGTGCTAAACATTTAATAAGCGGAGATGTTGGGTAACAGCACCTCTTCTGTCCTCATTTTGTCTCTGGTACTGCAGCTAAGTTCCATTGAGTTGAATGAAGCAGAATTGTAATACTAAGGATAGGTGTGAGGCTGCTTTTGGAAGAAAGTGGCCATGTTTTTCTAATCCTGGATAACCCCTTTAAGACCCTACAGCAAAACACTGAATGAGTTAAAGGGGTATTCCGCTCAAACATAACTTTTCATATGTTGCTGCCTATGGCGACATTAACAATTCATTCCATACTTGTTATCTATTTCGTCTCCCTCCCCCAGTTCTGAGCTGCTGCTTTCTGCTGAAAACACAAAAAAGTGAGTGAGCTTTTCTCTCCATGTTCTCCTCTTCCTCCCTCCTCCCTTCCAAGATGGCTAATGTAAACAACTTTGTAGCACATTTTTAATGCTGGAAGGATTAATCACAGTGAGTTCATCAGTGACTTGACCTCAGAATAACCCTCTACGCATTACAAAGAAGTTACAAGGTGGCAGATAAAGCCAGCAAGGGTTTTGTTTACATCAGCTGTCTCAAAAGGGAGGAGGAGAGAAAAACAGATTGTTGTGTCTTCAGCAGAAAGCAGCAGCTGAGAACTGGGGGAAGGAGACTGAATACATAATAACAAGTATGGAAGGAATTGTCAGTCTTACCATGGGCAACAACATATGAAAAGTTATGTTTCAGTAGAATACCCCTTTAAGTATCAAAAGAGTGCACCGCCAATAAAGTACTGCACCATTGCTAAAACGAGCATCACTGACAGCTGTTTTTTGTCTGACCTTAGATATATTCTGGTGACCAGCAGCCACCATCACAAGGAGCAATCTGGCTGCAGATTTACACAACTAGTTTTTAATGCAATAAGAATGGTAATAATATTATGCTTGCAACTCCCCCTAGTGACATGTACAGGGGGCTGCTATGTCACAGCAAGCAGGTGAGCTAAGAGACCAGATAGCATCAAAAATCATAGAGATGCATATAAAATTCCATATAGAACACAGTATTGGCTACATGCAGTATATTACAACAAAAGAGGGAAAAGGAGACTAAAACACTCGTCAAAAAAAAAATATATATATATTTTTTTTTTCTTATTTGTAGTAGTATAGAAACTCAAAATGACATTTTTTCTATATATATATATATATATATATATATATATTATAGGGAATTTATTCTCTGTGCTCTTTTATGCTTATCATATTATGTTTTTGTTACTGTAGATAAGATTTTTTTTTTTTATACAAAGAACTTGGCCCAAATATGAAACACACTATTAAAACAGTTCACTGCCATACTGAATAAAACTCCTAGAATTTTTATTTTTTCCTGAAATATATTCCATTTACTTTGGTAACACACTGACCTGACCTGATGTCTACACTTTGAAAGAGTTCTCGGGATTTTTTGTTCACAGTCTATGTCAACCTCGGTGACACTCCATATTGTACATTGCAGCATTGCGGGCCGGTATTAGATTTAATTCTTATCTAAGGATTGCCATGTTAAGTCAGTTGAAACATAATGAAAATGGTTCTTTGTTATCACGGTGTTTGCAGGCTTTTGACCTTCGCCACCATTGTATCGGCGCAACGGAGAAGTATAACAAAACCTGGCCCTGATAGAATAATTTGAGGAATTCTCTGTGTATAAAAATAAATAAATAAAAAAGCATAGTGTGTGATAAAAGAATAAAAGTGACTCCAGTACCAGAGCGACTGTTACAACATAAACAACACCTGGTGAGGATTCTAGTACTATAGACTAACACATTTTATATTTTCCATTAAACTCGTCAACGTAGAATAGAATGTGGAAGAATGAAACAGTAACATATAAAACATCCCCCCCACCACCACTTTTAATGGAATTAAACAAATTCCGAATTACCACTATATGTAGTAAGAGATGTATATTTGCCTAGAAGCCTTGATTTTCACAGCATTCACCTTCCAGTAAGAAAAATAAAAAAACTACTCCTAGGTCCTCAAGGGCAGTTTGTTTTTAAAGACGGAGCCATTGAAGGTAATGACTTCAAGCTGTAGAACTATTCTTCCTAAGTTGTTATTGTTGTGTGCTATGTTTCATATATATATATATATATATATATATATATATATATATATATATATATTTACACACACAGTAGAGATGAGCAAAACTACAGAAAGTTCATGTTCGCGAATTGAAGAATTCTCTGCCGTTCAACCCCCAGTGGCTAGATGAAGACCTAAGGCTTCCTGGAAAACATGGTTATTAGTGTTGAGCGAGCATGCTCGGTTGGTTGAGGATGATGCTTGATTGAGCATGGGGGTGCTCAATCAAGGAGCTTAATCGGGAGCTCTGCAAAGAATTTGTTGAAAGCCAATCAACAAGCTTTGCCTTTAAGGGATTGTCAGGAGGTCGGTATTTTTTTATATATTGCTGCTGGTGTATGTACAGTATAACAATAAACTTGTTATACTTACCTGTCAGTGTGGTGTCTCCTGCTGATTACAGAGCCCGCTGCCAGTGATTGGCTTAGCAGGCTGTCACTTTCGAGACAAGCTTGTCTTGGAAGTGGAGGCTCTGCAGTCACCGGGCGGGAGGGGGGGGGGACACACCAGAGACAGCAGAGGAGGACACTGAGAATGCATGGACAGATAAAGATAATGAGGGAGACCATAGCAACCAATCACAGCTTACCTTTCAGTGCTGTTAAAATGAGATTGGTTGCTGTAAGCAGTTTAAACCAGTCTGTATTTTACACCCTTTGATAAATCTGTGTCCAAGTGTTTATTCTTTTATATGCACCAGCAGCAACGCCAGTACTGGTCAACCCCTTTAAACCCATTGGGAGGAGATTATACTTACTGCTCTGAGAATTGGCAGCTCCAGCGGTGTCCCACCTCAGCTGATTGGCTGAGCAGGGACAATGAAGATAGAAGACTGGAGAGGTAAGTATAATCCCCCTAACAGAGCACAGTCTGTCAATTTGTAAGATTTCAGGTTACCCAGGTACCCTTCATTTTGTTGAGCAGGGTGCACCTGGTTAAATGATGTGCAAGTCCCCCATTGTTTTTAATGGGGTACGTTACTCGAGAACTGGAGCATTAAAAAATTCTCGACTTGAGTAGCGATCACTCAACCATTTTCATGCTCAATCAACACTAATGGATAAATATGGCTGCATCCATGTTTTTCAGGCGCCGGGAGTCAAATGCCAAGCGGTTGGGGTTTTGTGAACCAGTACTTACAGTAGTTCACTCATCTCTAATACAGTGTCAGTGTCTCTACAAGTAAGATTCATTTTGAGCCGTTGAGCCATTTTGTCCATACAGATAAAAAAGCAAATATGTTAATGAGTATATTTATATACAGTACTTTAGTGGTAGGGTAGGGTAGCTCAATCTCTTTGGTACAGGTAAAGGTCTGGACCCACATACCAGTTCAAGCCTCCAAATCCCTATAATGGTGCCTGCCACATGGACCCCATAACGATAACTGACATAACAGTGAGACTACAAGGTTATCATAAGAGTGACATCTACATGACCTTCATAGCAGTAACTCTGGACCCCATAGACCACTCCATTACAGTTACATGCACAGGATACTAATAACAATAATAGTTATTAAAGATTAGGGAACTTTTCAAAAGTTTGGTTTCGCAAGGTTCAAAAATTTTTAGCCAATCACTTGCTGCTGTCCTGTCTCAGTCAGTAAATGATTGGCTCAGTGGGATGTCACTCCAGAGATGAGAGTAACAGTGGCCTTAGCCAATCAGTGACTGGCTGTAACAGGACATCGACGTGGCCAGTGATTGGTTGAGCAGGCTGTTTCTCTTGTCTGGACAGTTAAAGCCCGTTCAGCCAATCACTGGCCACAGCACTGTCCCATCTCAGTGAGTAAATGGCTGAGCAGATGGAAGACACCAAAGACCCAGAGCAGGACACTGGTGGAGTGCGGAAAGGTGAGCTATTTTAATTAATTTTTAGATGTGTGGCCGCCATTAACCAGGAGTTTTTTGTGCGGCCCTACAAAATTGAACAAATTTTAAAACAAAGCTTGCAAAAATTAGCTTAGTTAACTAAGCAAATTTTTGCAAGCCAAATTGTGAATCTAGCTTTGCTAGATTCCCTTCACTCATCCAGCTTCCCTAGATTCGCTTTACTCATCCCTAGTAATAATTCTTCTGCCTATAAGCAAAAATATAGATATTGTTTTTGAAAACTTTCTTGTGTGTTACAATGTTGCTTTTTGGGTTAAAGATGTTAATATACGCCTTTATATGCATGAATACAATAAACTGGCATACTTACCTCCCCTACTCTCCCATTGCTGGCACTGTCAGATCTTCCAGTTCCCCATTCTGGTTCCATTCTTCCTGCTTTCAATGATGTCCAGCGCCCCACTTAATCCTGTGATTAGTTGAACAAGGAACCAGATGTGATTGGAAAGAGAACGAGAACTAGCACAGCGAGTACCAGAATATCCGACAGGGGCAGCAGCAGCAGAACAGGGTAGGTAAGTATGACAGATTGTATTGTTTTAATACTCAGGGAGGTAAATACTAAACATTAATATTTCCCTGGAAAACCCCTTAAAATGTATTATAATAACAAGTACAAACTATCCACGTGACTCCACTACCAAATGAACATTTAAATCTAGACAGAATACATAGACACATACTGTACTGTGATTTATTAAGCCCTCCACACATTATACCGTCACTTGGAAAGTGAAATGGACAGTAAAAGGAAGACAAGACAGTAATTAATGCAGAATCGGCTTTGAACTGTTCACTTGCCTAAGCGTTGGTGGAAAAACTGGAGCATTGGTTTCACGGGGACATTCAACATCTAATTTATATCATTTGGGAACAACATTCTGTGACAAAGTTGCATTTCACATGGAAACAGATCAATACATAACACACAGGCATTTGCCAAGTAAGCTCCCTGTGAATTTCATCAAATGCTATGTGTTCGTTTCCTATAAGATGTTGTGCTGTACAGGCTTTAAAGGGCTCTTCAAAAATAATTTCCCTCGCATGTGCGGCTTTGATGATAGAACGTTCTGAATATTTTGCTGATAAATCAAGATTATTCGACGCAAATCATCCTTTTATAGATTTGGAAGAAATAGGTAATGGATTTATTACAGACAGAAGCATAAGAACTACACTGGCAGCATGATCGTGGGAGTTGTCCTTAGGATAGGATGCGTGATGGCAGGAGTAGTTGGAGTTTTCAACATTAAGAGAAACTAAAGAGACCCTAAGGGTGCCTTCACACGAACCGGATCTGCAGCGTATTTCACGCTGCGGATTTGCAGTGTAGTCCGCTGCTGATCCAGTGTCAGTTCATCCCTATGATAATACATACTCGTAGCGGGATTGACATCCCACTAGGAGTATGTAAGTGAATCCCCCTGGCGGCCTGGGCATACATCACCTCCCCGCCATTCCAGCTTGCTTCAGGAGTTCTTGGCTGGACGTCCCGCTCAGCCAATCAGTGACTGCTGTGGGGCAGCGCACTGATTGACTGAGCATGATGAGCAGACGCCGAGAACCCTTGAAGCAAGCCGGAGCGGTGAGGAGGTGATGTATGCCAAGGCCGCCAGTGGGGTTAACTTACATACTCCCAGTGGGATGTCAATCTCGCTACGAGTATGTATTCTCATAGGGATAAACTGACACTGGATCTGCATTGGATTACGCTGCAAATCCGCGGCATAAAATCTGCTGCGGATCCGGAACGTTTAAAGGCACCCTAAAGGGAAGACACAGGAGGTTTTTATTAGGTCTTGTGTTTTCATCAATTGCAGCAGTACTCCCTGCCTCTAATGGACCATTACCAGGTACCCTCAGAATGCAGTCCTAGGTCTTCACACACCCAGATCCACTCTGACTGGTAGCCATTGCCAAAGTCAAATTTCACTATAACCGTTGCAAAACTTAATTGAAAGGGGGAAAAAAGAATGAAAAGCCACACTCTGACCTGATATCCAACATTGTGTTTATACGAACCTGAACTCTTGGCAATGATTCCCGCTGTCTGCCCGCTCCGTGGAGAGGGTGGATACAGCCGGAGGACCACCTGGAAAACTGGGATATAGCCATAAGCTGTATTCCAGTTTTCCAGGCGGTCCTTCCAGCTATATCCACCCTCTCCACGGAGGTGGAAGACAGCGGGAATAAGAAGCCGATAGTTCAGGATTGTATGAACCCAAACCTCGGCAGGTTCGGACCATCCCTATTTTATTTCTAGAATAAAATTGAGAGAGCACGCTCAATGTTCCTCATGCTGCTTGGGTGCTTGGAATACAAAAAGCTTACTCGAGTACTATCAGCATCTGTGTCCCGCCTTGACTTCTGATTGGCTGAGTGGAGTCTCTGCTTAGTCAACCAGTGGCTGAGGTCAGACACTGCTGCAAACAAAAAAATTTGTGTCCATGTGTGCAAAATCCCTATAAAATTAAGGGGCATTAAATGTTGCATAAGTTGCTTGGACAAGTGAATGTTAAAAACTGGTTAATATATCTTACCAGAGAAAAAATCCTCTCTTTCCCTTGCTGAGCCAGTGCTCATGCTCTAGGAAGAGGGGATGCGCATGTTGGTGAAGGAGGACAGTGCCTGGAGCAAAGACAAATTAGGGAAGTAACCAAGGCCCGACATCAGGGATGCGGGGTCTGTTGGGCCTGGAGGAGTGGACATGGCGGTGGCCCATGGTACCAACAGCATCACCACCGCAGCTGTGAGAACTACAAATATAATTTTCTTCTGCATTGATTGTCTTCCTCCTGGGCCAATGGATTTTAAGTGTAACTTTTGCATCATTCTGTATCAGGTTTAGCTCTGGAGTATGGCCGCCTCTGTTTTGGACTTTAGTATCTATGTCTTTGTATAACACAGTCACCCAATGACTATGACTTTCTTATCCTATAATTTATAGCTTGCATCTTACATACAGAATCTTATCTAACCTTGAATGATAAATTGTCTTCATGCACAGATGGATTATCCTTCCCCAGGGTGAATTTATAACTTTCACTTCTCCATCTCCATTGTGTATATCTACATGCAGTTGCAAAATTGTTTCGCAGAAGAAAGGAAAAAAAAAGAAAAGAAAAAAAAAATGACACATGGCGGTGATTAATGTGGCACTGATAGGCAAAACCAATCTCCTGTTTTAAGTATCTGCTCATAGTATTAAGTAATAAAATCTGAATATGGATTGTTTAGCTACATGTAATCTATTGTAGCATTGCAAAAGGAGTCTTCCTGTTGAAATTAACATGCTGATTCAGTGGCGCTTACCCATCATTTATCAAAGGAAATAAGATTCCCGAGCTTTATTAACATCCAGGCGGCTTTAGAGCTTGTACATCTACCAGAGAACAATGATCTTCAGATAGCTTCTTGCCACAATTGTCCTTTGTATTTTTAAGACACCACCTGATTTATGGAGCCCCTCTACTGATGCTTAGACTGCCAATGTATACTAAACCTAGGCTCATCCACTGGGTACTAATAAGGTAGATGAGCATATATTTCTTAAAGTGGACCTGTCGCTGACAGTGTCACATAGTACTTGGGGAAAGGATACAAATATTACTAGTCATTTAGAAGTCTGTGCAATGAGCTAAAAAAAATAAATACAATTTTATGTTGCAGTAAAGTGCCAAAGAGGTGGGGCCAGGGCAGTTTAGAGCTCTGATCCACTTGGGCTACGCCTCTTTGGCACTTCACTACAATATTAACCAATACTTTTTTAGCACATTGCAGTCACAGACAGGTAAATGAAAGATAATATCTTTATCCTTTCCCCTAACATTGTCACACATTGGTACTCAATTTCCAGGTGACAGGTTCACTTTAAAGAGAAACTATCAGCAGGTTAGAAGTATCTAACTCAGTTATAGCTCCTTATAGGGCATGGGGTGCTGAGGATGAAGGTCTCCGAGATAGTCAGAGTTTAAGTTATTGCCCCCATTGCACTGATCTGCCCCCGGCCAGCCAGCTCCTGCTAATGAATATCCGCCAAAGGGCCAGCTGGGGGAGGGCTGGCCCAGGCAAATTGGTGCACTGGGGTGGAAACCCCGGCCCCTGTGCACCAAAACAGCATATTTGCATAAGGCTGTTTATCTCATTATCTCATAAATGGCGCAAAGGAGGAAGGTAGGAAATGTACCTTTATCCTCAGTGGCCTGTGCCCTATAGGGACATATCAGCCGGTTAGATTCTTTGAAACTGCTGTTTCCCTTTAAGCATTTGTTACCTTTGCAAACTCCCCCCCCCCCCAATGCTAATATGAAAAGGTAAGTAGCTTCACAAGTAGTGTTCATAAAAATTGTACAATTGTTTTGCGCCCGTAGCCCTTATGCAGACCAATGCATCTCCATGGTTACAGACGACAAAGATAATTTGATTACGAAATAAAATAGAAAAAAAAAAATTATAGGACATTTTTCATCAAAACTATTTACAAAGTTGTTTCATTTTCATTTTATTTTAGATGCATGGTACAAAGAGCAGCCTAGAGCAGTAGCAAATCCCCGTAGACTGGAAAGAACACGTTACTTCCTGCAGGACATGCAGCAGCTGATAAGTACTGAAAGACTGGAGATTTTTAAAAGAAGTAATTTACAAATCTATATAACTTTCTGGTAATTTTTTTTTGTCATAGTACCCCTTTGTCAGCTGAACAATTTTTCAGCCAGCAGTTATCTTTTCTAGTCTCTCAATACACATGAATTTCAATTTTAGTATGTATTGGGGCCTGTGGGGACAACCTGTATTGTGCAATTTATTCTGTTATTCTTACTGGAAACATATGATTAAAGTGACACTGTAACCCCCTATTTGCATTCTGACTGCTCTCCCCAGGTGTAAAGGGTAAATGTTACAGCTTTCATTACTTATTTTATATCACACCTCATGGTGCTTGTTCTGGTAAAAAGTTGTTTTTATCACCTGTGGATTGGTATATGTGGGCGGGGCTTCACAGCCTTTGTGCCACATCACTCCCCCCCTAGCGCCACTTAGCCCCGACCTCATCTGTGACGTCATTGTCACATAGGCCCCGCCCCCTCAGCGACCATTGGTGTGGGACAATCTAGGGTGGTGGGGCCTAGAGCTTTAGGCTGGCCCTTCCAATGACTGATGAAGGGGTGGGGCCTATGTGCTGATGACGTCCCAGATGGGGGCGGGGCTAAGTGGCGCTAGGGGCGGAGCGATGTGGCACAAAGGCTGCGAGGCCCCGTCCACATATACCAATCCACAAGTGATAAAAACTACTTTTTACCAGAACAAGCACCATGAGGTGTGATATAAAATAAGTAATGAAAGCTGTAACATTTACCCTTTACACCTGTGGAGAGCAGTCAGGATGCAAATAGGGGGTGACAGTGTCACTTTAAATAGCAAACTGGGTGTTACCAATTGGGGGTCCCTACATTGTCTAAGGGTCCTTTTACACACACAGATATCTGACAGATCTGAAGCAATTTTTTTCATTTGGGGGGTTTCATGTTTACACCGTTCGCCCCATTGTAAAACTGAAATGTTATCTATGTTCCTCAAGTAAGTCCAATTATAACTATATATAACTTTTACATAACTTTCATTTTATTTGACTACTTTTAAAAAATGTAAACCTTTAAGAAAAAACTAACTTTTTTAAAATATTACCATCCTTATAACACTTTTATTTTTTGGTTTGTAGGATTTTTGTGCCATGATCTGTTCTTTCTATTGCTCACTTGCTTGGGTATATGCCACTTTTTGATTACTTTTTATTTAAACTTTTCTGGATTTGATATGACAAAAAAAAAATCAGCAATTTTGCACATTTTTTTTTTACATTTACCATGTGAGATTAAAAATTTATTTTAATTTAATTTTATTTATTAGTTTAGATTAATTTATTAGTTTGGGCAATTCTGCAAATATGTTTCTTTTATTTATTTATTTTAATTAAAAATGGGAAAAGGGGGGGATTTAAATTTGTAACATGGGAAAGGGGGTCTTTATATATATATATATATATATATATATATATATATATATATATATATATATATACACACAAAAATAGAAAATCACTGTGGCACTCTAAATGAAGTGAAAAAATAAACCACAGATTTTTTTTCCCACTTCATTCAGAGCACCTATGGTCATAAAGGTGTTTACTGGTCGGCACCAAAAACGTTTTGGATAAAGGAGTGCTGCACTACAAATTACTTTATATATATATATATAAATATATAAACTTTTTGCCCCCCTAAGGGGCACCTATTAACAATGCATTTTTTACTTATAGAGATTAATGTAGTATGTATATACTACATTGTTCAACGAATCTGCTGCTTGATTACTTAGGGCTACTGGAGCCCATAGTAATTGAGCGCCGAGCTGGAATCAGTGTCATAGCTTCGCTGAGACCCGGGCTCGGCAAATACAAGTGATTAGCTTTCCCTGATTGCTGATTGATCACTACACTATAACGCCATTGATTACGTTTTAACTGCATTTAAAGGGGTACTCCAGCGTGGGGGCTATTTTTTGATCTGGCCGGGGAGGAGGTGGCTGAGAGGAAAGACATCCGGTCCGGTCCCTGGTTCTCGGCCGCTTCCTGGTGTCTGACGCGGGCCTGAGACGTGACGTCTCAAGCCTGCTCAGCCTGTCAGTAACAGAGGCGGGATCTGTTTCAAGTGCGCTCAGATCCAGCCTCTGTCAATGACTGGCTGAGCGGACCTGAGACGTCACGTCTCGAGCCCGCGTCAGACACCAGGAAGCGGCCGGGAACTGGGGACCGGAGCACCGCGATACGGGACCCGCCGCTGGAACCAGGGAGGTGAGTGGACATCTTTTCTCTCAGCCACCTCCTCCCCGGCCAGATCAAAAAATAGCCCCCACGCTGAAGTACCCCTTTAAATCCCGCTTTCAGTTTTGACAGCTGCATTTAAATTGTTAATAAGCCAGCATGGCGTTCGGCCTGCATCAGCTAATAGTCACAGTCCCCAGCTGCTGATAGCATCTGCTATAAAAAAAAATTTAATAGAATAAAATTACAAATTTATATAATTTTTTTATACCAGTTGATTTAAAAGGAAAACATTTTTACTGGAGTAAACTTGGGTTTTTTTAGTGTTCATCAACAGTCTACATTTTTAAGAATTACCTTAGAAGCTGGATTCATTCAGTGTAGCCTTTGGTTGTTGTTGTTGTTGTTGTTGTTGTTTTAAACATATTTTTATAGAGTAAAATCTAGTGGCAGGGAAGCATTATTTGTTTCATACTCCTTTAGCACTTTATGCAATAATTCACACTTAGAAGGTTAAGGTGAATAATGTATTCATAAACCAAGGAGAATGTGCATAAAACTGAAATATAAAGAAGAACGAAGTAAACAAGCTCTAGAAATACCAACAAACAGTAAACAACGCACGTTGTTGCTTATTCTGTTTCTTTAGGTCAGACAATGCAGTTAAGCACGGATCTATACAGTTAAACTTATCAAAAGAAATGATAAAAAGGTAACTTCATTGGAATTTTAATGGAACTTATCCCACATGGCCCGCACCTTTTGTAACCTCATTTTGTTGCCCAGCCTTTCAGACCCCCTTTTGACTTGTATTCTCATTAAATTCAAAGGAATAGAAGGCAGTCCAGTTTTCTAGCTATATCTGATCTAGGCACATTAAATGACTTATCCGGCAGGGCTGGAGTGGCCATCTTGCATTTCAGGCAAGTGCTAGATGGGCCAGTATCCTCTGTTGGCTGGTCAAGTCTTCCTTCTGGCCCAGTGACTTCCTCCCCCTACAGTAGGGGAAGGAGTTGCAGGGCCAGGAGGACAAAGGGATTGGTACCATGGAAGGCCAGTGTTGGACTGTCCAGTGCTCCAGGGCAGTCTCAGAAATCCAGGACACCTTTCCTGGATTCTCGGACGAGCGCCCTACAGCAAGTGGGCCTGTGTGCTCTGAAATACCAGAGCTGAGTTTTAGTCCCAGTCCGGCCCTGTTATCCAGTATTAGAAAAATATTTCTTCTTCCAAAAACAGCACCACACCTGTCCTCAGTTTTTGTGTAGTAAGACTCCGAAGTTAGTCGTAGACAGTTAAAAACTTTTTAGAACTTGTTTAATTGACAAATTGTCTTAATAACCTTGTGGGACCTTTAGGCTCGGGCTACACATTGATTCCTGGTTGTGCCACTGGGACTAGACTGCACAGCAGACAGTGGTTCCTGGTTACATGACCTGGAATAGCTGTTTAGCCCCAGCCTTAAGGACACATCCACACGTTCCGTGTTCCACACAGAACACGAACATGGATTGCCTGTAATTGAGTCCCCCTCACCCGGGCAGCATCTGTGATAAGATGCTGGGAGCGGGGGAACTGTATGCATAAGCGCCACGCTGTAATGACAAAGCCACGTGACTGCTTCATTGCAGCGCGGCACATATGCATACAGTTCCCCCGCTCCCAGCATCTTATCACAGATGCTGCCCAGGCGGGGGGAGGACTCTGTTACAGGCATTCCACTTCTGTGATATGTGCGGAACACGGAATGTGTGAATGCGGCCTAGGGCTGCAACTTTTGGGTTCTCTATTGTTATGTCTCTTTACTTTGGATACAATTTATTTTGTTATTTACACATTGCCTCATGTACAATATGTTATTTTTTTTTTTTTGGGGGGGGGGGGACATTATTATAAAAACCTCATGCTTGTGAACATTATGCTCGGTCATTAACTAGTGGGGACTTCATTTTGGCACAATGACTTTCTGTTGAGTAATGGGGCCATATATTTTCCACTGTCCTAGCTGGATACCCAACAGATGATATGCACCCGAAACATTAATTTGCATGGACCTCACCCACCATTATCATCCATCTTCCTAATGATGCGTATGTGTAGCATGCAGAGACCAAGCGCTCACACTGAGGGATTTTTGGATTAATGTTCCCATTGCTCCAAGACCAATTTCCACAGTTAATAGAGAAAAGCTAGACTTTTTAGCTCATTTGCTGTCCAAGTCTTCAAGCAGATACAGTTTCACTGTTGGGGAGAAGGTGAATTTATGATAACATTTCTATCATTTAGATTCTAAGATTGTCTCATTCTTATGTAGGTAGGGGGAAGCTAGCAGGACATGTTCCCCATTTGCTTGGGGCCAAGGAAGTTACCAACCACATACTCTGCCTTGATCAGAGTAGTGATCTAAATAAAAATGGAAAGATTAGACAACACTCTTCAATTCATCCCAGACAGTATGCCATTAAAAGGTGAATAATTCTATGGAATGGGATTATTTCTGACATTATTATCTTCCTACAAGTCCTACATTCTAAACCAAAATCCCATTAATATCCCAATGAGAAAAGCCCTTTATGGTCATTAAATGTCCAGTACTGTCCAAAGTTTTAGCCGGTGAGGCAAAATTCTAAGTAAGGTATTTTCCATTGGGGGGGCATCTGATTGACTCAAATTGTTTAGTGTAGAGCATGACAAGGATCGCAAACCTCCAAGGAGCTACGAGAGGGGCTGCCCGGGTGATTCTTAGATCATCCAGTAGGCTCATTTTTCAACCTGATGAAAGACCACAATCAGCCGACATTGTGCTTGTTGGCTGAGGGTGGTCTTTTCACAGGCACTACTACACCAAACAATTATCGTCCGGAACGGCCGATAATCAACCACGTATGGCCAATAATCGTTTGGATTATTGGATTAGGGCTTTAAAATGCCATGATCGGTGCCATTTAAGGGGTTAATGATGTTATCGCAACTGCCCACCGTTCACCTGCCTGCAGACCATGAGCTTGCTTCATAGAGCCTGTAGACTTAATGGGGTACCGGAACATCAAGGGTCCTTAAGGGGTTAAGGCTTCTACACATGAACATTCATAGGAACACTTGTTCCCAATAACTGTGTAAATGGGCAACTGATCAACCGATGAACAAGAAAACCCTCATCCATTGGCTGATCAAGACTTTTGTGCAGGATTAATAATTATAGTTATCAATCACACATAACCCTGGGTTAATGGGGGATGTGCAGCTAACAATGATGAAATTAAAGGGCTGCATGAACAATCCAGCGATCATTCGTGTGGTCAGGCCTGTAAGGTAATTGAGATGTGTAAAGGCTCATTACACAAGTGCCGATCAATGAGATTGGAGCTTGTTATCAGGGTCCGCTCAGCCCATGTAAAAAAAACCTTATTTGAGTCTTCCTATATCATAGGACACAGGTGTCAAACCTACAGCCCTCCAGCTGTTGGATCTTGATTTTTTTTTTCCCACTCCGACCACTGAACCTTATAAGCTGACATTTCCTGTTCCATACAGATAGCTTCTAGGCAGTCAACTCATTATTATCAAAGGCGGCATAACAGTAACAGGTCACACCTATACATACACAACACAAGAGAGTCATAAAAAATTCACAATAGGTAATGGTCACAGCAGCCATCTCCACCCTGCAGACTGACCTTTCACCCATAGAAGTTAATGAGCCCTATCCAGACTACAGGTTCCAGTGTTCCATGTGTTTTTTTGTAAAGCATATGTTTAAACATGGCTGCCTACTGGGCTGCCCCATGATCATATACATAAAGTTGAGAACAGAAAACAGATTGGAAAAAAGAATGTATCATAAAAATATAATCTGATATCTTCATAAATGAGGAAAGATCAAATTCCTCAATCTGCTACTGTGTTTCTAAAAAAATAAGGCAGGGTCTTACATTATTTTTTGGGTGTAAAAAGTGCTAGGGCCTATTTTCGGGGTACAGTAGGTCTTATTTTCAGGTAGGTATACCCCTACCTTGTAGCCCAACTCTATAGGGTAGTTAGCCTCCATACTGTATTTGCCATATTTGTTAGGGTTCTATGCTGTATATGCTGTAAGCTCCCCTGTAGTTAGACCTCCATACTGTAAACCTCCTCTGAAATTGTTTCCTCATACTGTATACATCCCCCCTCTGTGGTTGTTCCCCCATACTGCATATATCCCCCCTCTGCAGTAAGGCCCCCATACTGTATACCCCCCCCCCTGTAGTTCTTCTCCCATACTATATATGTCCCCCTCTGTAGGTAGCCCCATATTGTATATCTCTCCCCCCACTCTGTAGTTGTTCCCCCATACCATACACACTGCCCTCTGCCGGTAGTCCCCATACTGTATACCTCCCTCTCCTGCAGTAACTGTTACCCCATACTGTATACACCCCCCTCAGCCGGTAGTCCCCATACTGTATACCTTCCTCGTCCTCTGTAGTTTTCTCACGTCCCCTCCGTCCCCCCTTATACAATGTTCCCTACTTTGCATTTTCTTACCCCTCCTGCCTCCCCTTCAGCTTGTGTTGAGCAGGTGGGGGCGGAGCATAACAAGTCTGGCCCTGATTGGCTGATGCTTAGCACCCAGTGTCAGGGATCTGGTCAGCTGACTGTAACAAGGGCTTATTATTGGAGTAGGCCTTATATTTCAAGCTAGGTCTTATTTTCGCTATATTATCTAGTGTGTGTTTGTTTTTTTTGTTTTTTACTGCCTAAGTTATCCTGGTGTAATGTCTACACATACATTGGCACACCTAGTACTAAAAGGACCATACAGAGGTGGCAGAACCGAAAAATAATTTTCTGGATTTGATCATACCAGAACTTTCTGAATTCTCCAATTGGAACCTCCCTAAGCCTCCACAGTCCACTGTAACACAGTCCACTATTTTTACCCACCATAAAAATCTTGCCATCTCTTACTCCTACTGCTTATCTTTAACATACATACATTCAGTATATTAGACATATAATGACTTTTATTACGCTTCAGTATAAGGTTGATGAAAATCTCGGTGCTGTGAAGCCATGGCAGGGAGGCTCTGACTCACGAGCTATTACTGTTCCATTATGTCACACAGTGTAACGGCTCGGGAGCTTCTTCCTGGAAATCTATACTGTAGTTCGTAGAAGGATTACACCTTTAGGTGATAAGGCGCGTGTGAAGGAAATTCTTGATTCACTGTAGACAAATGTACTAACCTTGACTCAGCTGAGACAGCATCAAAGGAATTTCCAAGAAGGCCTTCTATGTGATATCATAGGTGATCAAGCTAAAAAAGTTCTTCTTGTGGAACACATAAAATCTCAGGTTATATATACTAAACTGAAAACATAGACAAAATGATAATTTATTAAGGCTTAAAGGGGATGTCTGGGTTTCTAACTTTGATGGGTGATCAGCTAAATAGTAGAGTCATTGCATTTTACACAGTGAGGCTAGATTCAGACTATGTAACTGTGCGGCTGTATATGCGGCTGTAATTGTGCGGCGGTATTTTTGGTGGTTTATGCGTACGCTGGAAAGTATAGGATATACGGCTGCACAGTGCACACTATGTATGAATCTACGGCCCTATCGTAAACTGACCCGTAAAAAATGGAACAAGACCATTGTTTGCGGCTGGAAATGCGGCCGTGGATTGACAGGCGGTCCGTACGGAGTACTTCAAAAATAGCCGGCAATGATGCCGAATGCCGATGCCTCTAATAGTTAAAATATTAAATTAATAAAACACATTTTCTTTGTAATAAAGTCCCTTTCGTTGTTCAATAATTTAATTCTAACGAATTCATCATTGTGCAATTAAATATACTGTTAAAATATATATATATATATATATATATATATATATAAATAAATAAATGTATATTTATATATATATTTATTTTTTTTACAGTATATTTAATTGCACAATAATGGATGCGTTAGAATTAAATTGTTGAACAACGAAACTAATTTTATTTCAACGAAAATGTGTTTTATTAATTAAATATTAATTAGTACAGGAAGCTCCATAAGCCGTTAATTCATATTGCCGGCAATAGAGCTTTCTGTACTAATCATCACTTTACTTTAATTAAAACATCAAATGTTTCTTCTAATTATGTTATCACAATAGCATTATTAGAAGAAACATTTAGAATTATATGTGCGCTCAGCTGATTGGCTGATCGGCTGAGCACACATATAATTAGCGGGTCCGCAGCACAGTGACTTCATTGTTCTGCGGACCAGCGAAGAGGACACATCGGGGTGAGTATAAAGCTCTCCCCACCCCCTCCCCAGCACTGCACCCCTCCCAGCAAGGAAGGGGGGTACCTTAACCCCTTCCTTGCTAGGATGGGTGCAGTCTGACATCAGTCTGGCCCCCAAGGGGTTAAGGGGGGTTCAATACATCCTCCCTTAACCCCTTGGGGGCCAGACTGTAAGCAGCGATCTGTAAAGATGCTGCATACTGTAAGGAGCACAACACCGCTCACAATGATGGGTGTTGTGCTCCTGTTTGTGTGTTTTTTGTGTGTTTCTCCCTTTTTGTTTTTCAGATATCGGTATCCTGTGGATTACGTCGGATTACGTGGACTACGTCGATGACCAGCGGTTGTTTGTTGTTGTTTTTTTATAAAATGGTCAAGGAGGGGTGTGGGGGGGGGGGGGGTTATTTGAATAAAAAAATTTTTTAACTTGTGTCTTGTCTTTATTTCTTTACTTTATAGACTTAGTAGTGGAAGCCGTCTAATAGACGGAATCCATTACTAAGTGGGGGCCTAGTGTTAGCCGGTATAAAATGGCTAACACTAACCCCCTATTATTACCCCAGTACCCAATGCCACCAGGGGTACTGGGAAGAGCCGGGTGCCAGTGGTCCCGGAGCGTCAAAATTGGCGCTCCTGGACCGGGCGGCAGCAGGCTGGTAAGATTTAGGCTGGGGAGGGCCTAAACCAATGGCTCTTCCCACCCTGGTGTTACCAGGCTGCTGTCGTTTGGTTTTTAACCCGGCTGGTTATAAAAATAGGGGGGACCCTATGCGTTTTTTTTAATTATTTATTTATTTTAAAAAAACCCGCATAGGGTCCCCCCTATTTTATTAACCAGCCGGGTTAAAAACCAAACGACAGCAGCCTGGTAACACCAGGGTGGGAAGAGCCATTGGTTTAGGCCCTCCCCAGCCTAAATCTTACCAGCCTGCTGCCGCCCGGTCCAGGAGCGCCAATTTTGACGCTCCGGGACCACTGGCACCCGGCTCTTCCCAGTACCCCTGGTGGCATTGGGTACTGGGGTAATAATAGGGGGTAAGTGTTAGCCATTTTATACCGGCTAACACTAGGCCCCAACTTAGTAATGGATTCCGTCTATTAGACGGCTTCCACTACTAAGTCTATAAAGTAAAGAAATAAAGACAAGACACAAGTTTTAATTTTTTTTTATTCAAATAAAAACACCCCCACACCCCTCATTGACCATTTTATTAAAAAAAACAACAACAAACAACCGCTGGTCATCGACGTAGTCCACGGAATCCGACGTAATCCACAGGATACCAATATATGAAAAACAAAAAGGGAGAAACACACAAAAAACACACAAACAGGAGCACAACACCCATCATTGTGAGCGGTGTTGTGCTCCTTACAGTATGCAGCCTCTTTACAGATCGCTGCTTACAGTCTGGCCCCCAAGGGGTTAAGGGAGGATGTATTGCATCCCCCTTAACCCCTTGGGGGCCAGACTGATGTCAGACTGCACCCATCCCAGCAAGGAAGGGGTTAAGGTACCCCCCTTCCTTGCTGGGAGGGGTGCAGTGCTGGGGAGGGGGTGGGGAGAGCTCTATACTCACCCCGATGTGTCCTCTTCGCTGGTCCGCAGCACAATGAAGTCACTGTACTGCGGACCGGCTCTTTATATGTGCGCTGAGCCGATCAGCCAATCAGCTGAGCGCACATATAATTCTAAATGTTTCTTCTAATAATGCTATTGTGATAACATAATTAGAAGAAACATTTGATGTTTTAATTAAAGTAAAGTGATGATTAGTACAGAATGCTCTATTGCCGGCAATATGAATTAACGGCTTCATGGAGCTTCCTCTACTAATTAATATTTAATTAATAAAACACATTTTCGTTTAAATAAAATCAGTTTCGTTGTTCAATAATTTAATTTAAACAAATCCATCATTGTGCAATTAAATATACTGTCAAAAAATAAATATATATATAAATATGCATTTATTTATATATATATATATATATATATATATATTTATTTTAACAGTATATTTAATTGCAAAATGATGGAATTGTTTAAATTTAATTATTGAACAACGAAAGGGACTTTATTACAACGAAAATGTGTTTTATTAATTCAATATATTAACCATGAGAGGCATCGGCATCGGCATACTGCAGAGGATCGTAAACCCCGGTAATAGCAATTCATGTAAACTGTTTCCCTGCTTTCCCAGATGCATCCAGAGGTGTTTGTATCACTTTCTTAAGATTTTATTTGTTATTTTTAGTTGAACCAGATTTCCAAGTAAATGACCGTATGTTTTCAGCCGCATGTCTATTTTTTCCCGCGGCCGTAGTTTTATCCGCACATTTACAGCCACATAAAAAATACAGCCGCACACATACATAGTGTGAACATAGCCTGAAGGGTATCAGAGGCCCTGCGCCGTCTTCTGTGTAGTGGTGGCTCTGAGTACTGCAGCTCAGCTCCTGTTAACTTAAAAGGGTTAGGCTGGATTCACACTACGGTTTTACAATCTGTTTTTTTTTATATTTTTTTTGCAAAAAAAAAAAAAAACGGTTGAAAAAAAAAGGATGCATTTGTGTACATCCGTTTTGATCCGTTTTTCCATTGACTGCCATTCTGAAAAAAAAAGCAGATCAATAACGTACACAAAAATGTAGTCAATCTAATGTTTGTGTGCGTAAAAAAAAAAAAATAAGATCCGTTTTGATCTATCTTTTTTTTTTTTATAATGGAAGTCAATGGAAAAACTGTTCAAAATGGATGCACACAAATTCATAGGTTTTTTTTTTATCCGTTCTTCATCCTTTTTTGCAAAAAAAAAAAAGAAAAAAAAAAAGAGATTGCAAAAATGTAGTGTGGACCCAGCCTTATCTGGCACTGGCAGTTTTTTCTTTTGTTTTTTGCTACATTATAAGAAAACATAACAGACATTGGGGGGAGGGGGGGGGGGATTTACGAAGACCGGCGTACAAGTTCACTGGTCTTATATTAGACCCCACCCCCATTTCCCTGGCAGGATACACTAAGAGGTTCATGCCTCTTAGTGAATCCGTCCGGCCTGGCGCCCTAATCTGCGCCCGGTGTACAAAATCTACACCTGCTTCACGTAGGTGTAGATTTTGATCATGATTGACACCTGCAAGCAGGCGAAAATCATGATAACTGAGGGGCAGGAGGAGACCACCTCTCCTCCCCACCTTATCATGCCCCGCAAGCTCCGCCAGCCCACCCATCAGGCGAGCGGGGGTACGGTAGGTGTACGCCAGGGAGAAGGGGAGAACCTGCACCTTCTCCCAGGCGTACGCCTCTGGTGTACGCTTCATAAATCCTCCGCTATATGCTTACCTCTCTGTGCTACTCTGGTGTATCGATGTGGTGGCCCTAGCTGTCTGTAGCCGCCATTACTTATTATACTAGCTGTTCTTGGGAGTGACAACCCTCTCAGCCAATCACTGGCTGCTGTGCTGTCTTGTCAAAATCAGTGTTTGGTTGAGCGGGCTGTGACTCCTGAGTCGAGCTTGTCTGGTAAGTAACGGCAGCTGCAGACAGCGGGGGGCGCCGGCGACACCGCACAGGACACCGGGGAGCATGGACAGGTAAGCATATAATATCTGTTATGTTTTCTTATATGGTAGCAAGATGTAAAAAGATGTGCCAGTGCGGGATAACGCCTTTATACAGTGGCTGGGCTGCAGTAACCGTGATACCACTACACAGAAGACAATGCAGGACTTCTGGCGCTGTTCACTGTGTAGAGGTGCTGAACAGCTGGTTGGAGGGGGAGCTGGGTGTCTGCATCTATGGATAGACCACCAATGTTAGAAACCTGGAAAACCCCTTTCAATTTGACATGGCAATAAAATTAATCTATGAATTTACCTTTGTCTACTTTTTATGGTTCATCTTGGCTACTTCAGATCTTGAATGATTCTTCTACATGACAAAAGACACACAAGTCCAAAATCTGGCAGCTTCATTGTGGGTTTAAAACCATATACACTATGGCTAGTCTCAGTATAGCCATTCAAGTTTGGTGGTAATACATTGCCATCTCTCTATTAGGCCATGTTCACACAACGTATATTTTTGTAAAAGTATGGCCATTGTTGCCGATTGCAACAACGGCCGTGATTATTACAAAAGTATATGTCACCTGGCTTCTATGGTATACACTCTGGACGGGATCTCTCGTGGCGCCGTAGAAAACTGACATGTCAGTTTTCTGCGCCTCCTATTCAGTGAATAGCGGCCACAGAAAACCCTGTCAGTACACACTATGGAGCGAGCGGCCTGGCTAGCTTCATAGTGTGCAGTGGGGAGTTCTAATGCGGGCACGCACGGATGCACCCACATCAGAACTCTGCGGTGCTAAAGATCATCCAGCCGGTACTGCAGTACTGGCTGGGATGACCTTTTCAGAGACTGGCCGTTCCATGACACTCTTACAGTGTTTGAACTTAGCCTTAGAATGCATTATACAAAACTATTCAATATTCTATATTATACCTCCTTAGTATTGAAACAGTATCAAGAATCTTATCCATAGATACCTTGTCCTTAGAATAGGCTATCAATAGCTGATCAGTGGAACCATGGCGCCTGCAATATACGATGAACAGGGCAGAAAGTAGAAGGTTGTCTCACTTTATTGTAAGCTGCCACCCACCAATACACCTCTTTTTGCAGGACATCCAGCAGCTTATAAGTACTGAAAGACTTGAGGTGTTTAAACAGAAGTAAATTAGAAATCTATATGATTGTCTGACACCAGATGATTTGAAACAAAAAAACTTTCATCGGAGTCCCCCTTTAAAGGAACTGTATGACCAATAAAATTTTTGTAAAAACTTCTTAGAATTCTATGCAATAACAAAAAAAAGTAATCCTGACCTTACCAATCCCACTGGTCCTGCTGTTGTGCTTCCTAATCCCCAGCAGATCCCTACTTCCTTGTCCCTCTCAACACAGACATCTATCTATCTCCTATCTATCTATCTATCTATCTATCTATCTATCTATCTATCTCCTATCTATCTATCTATCTATCTATCTATCTATCTATCTATCTCCTATCTATCTATCTATCTATCTATCTATCTATCTATCTATCTATCTCCTATCTATCTATCTATCTATCTCCTATCTATCTATCTATCTATCTATCTATCTATCTATCTATCTATCTATCTCCTATCTATCTATCTATCTATCTATCTATCTATCTATCTATCTATCTCCTATCTATCTATCTATCTATCTCCTATCTATCTATCTATCTATCTATCTATCTATCTATCTATCTATCTATCTATCTCCTATCTATCTATTTATTTTTTGTCATTAACCAAACTCTTCTTGATTCGTCTATCTCTAGTCACTAACTGAAATAAGGTACATAATGCAAGAACAACCTACGTCTTAGACACAGTCATGTTAACCATTACAGGCAGCAGCTGAAATTTCTCTACCTGAGCCGGCTAAGCCATAAACTGCACACTTACTCATGCAGGGAGACAGACTGAATCAGACAGTAAGTGTTGGTTTAGTCCCCTGTGGATGATTCAAAGGAAGGCAAAGTAATGATTCATGTTTCTGTAGCCCTGGGGAGTACAGTGAAAAGCTCACAGCCAGGCGCCATAGTTAAGTAAAAAAAAAAAAACTACAGAAATACCTGAGGGAAGGGATGATAAGAGGTTCCTGGAAGGCGACGTAATCACTTGCAATATTCAGTAAGCAAATTACAACACCTTATAAACAACTATGCGTAAGATATTACTATTGCTTATGAGCAAGCGTGAGGTCAATAAACCACCGATGGGCATGTAATGTAATGGCCATTTCTTCTTTTTTTTTTTTTGCATAAACATAGATATTATATTGATATAAAACATTGTAGCTTATCAGAATCTTATGCAGTCTATTGCTTTTTATAGACAACTGTTATATAAACCCAACTGGTAGCCAAGGTCACTTCAATGAAAATATTTATCAATGAATCTCATTAAACTTCTGGGCTCTGATTGTTTGGACTGCTGGTCAGTGGTTGTCTCTGAAGACACGGTCATAGGTCTTTCTGATGCCGAAAAGGATGGTCAATAAGGACGCTATGAGGGTATGTTCCCACTATGGAATTTGTGCAAAAATTTCAAGAAGAGGCCATGCGGCGGACTCCTCATAGATGGAATATGGATGGATGGTTGTTTGATCATTTCCTGCATTTACTCGAACGATTACACTGGTTAACAGCCAAAAAGGTTCCGACATGAAAACAGTTGAACCTAACTAATTTTGGGGTGCTGAGATCGAAAATGATGTTGAAATTTTGAAATTGGCTCTAATTTACAAGATATAGACGTACTTTCTATACTTCTCACAGCCTGTGAAACAATACTAGGAAAAGTTTGCATCATCAGTATTACATTATCAACTGGTATATTGCATCATCTTAGAATGACCAATAGTTATGGTATAAGGCTAGGTTCACATTGCGTTTTTGCTATTCGTGTTTTTCATCCGTTTTTGCGAAAAACGGATGAAAAAGACAGATGCATTTGTGTGCATCCGTTTTGATCTGCTTTTCCGTTGACTTCCATTATTAAAAAAAAAAAAACGGATCCGTTTTTTTTAACGGACACAAAAGTGGTGTCAACATTACTTTTGTGTCTGTTAAAAAAAAGGATCCGTTTCGATCGTTTTTTTTTGTTTTTTTTATAAAGGAAGTCAATGGAAAAACGGATCAGAAAGGATGCACACATGCATCCATTTTTCATCTGTTTTTTGCAAAAAAACAGATTGCAAAAACACAGTGTGAACCTAGCCTAAGGTATCGGGGTAAATGGAACCCATCAATGCTTGCAGTTTACTGTTGGACAGTTATCAGAGACAATCCCATGTATGAATACAAAAGACACGTGTTAATTCATTTGTAAAAATTCTTGGATCTGCCTGTAAATTGTAGTTGATTTCAGATAGAACTAAGTTTCCTATGAATATATTTCAAAAGTTTATGAACAGTAAACTTGCTTCCTTATGATTGCAGAAGTAATAAATATGTCGGCTATTATACTGTATTCTATACAATTCACAAAACAGTAACATGAGAACTCTTCCATATCATAGAAACTAGAGACAACTAACATTTTTCCTTGTGATATTTGAATTCAGCGCATAAAAATCATTAAGAAATGGAGAATGTTATTTCTGAACCAAACAACTTTTGAAAATTTGTTGACCAGTGCATTTAAATTCCAACAATATAACGATAATTTGCACGATAATCATCCCATATAATAGGGCCTTTAAACTGAGATAAGTCTTAAGTTTTTCTTCTTCTTTTAAGTTTTTAAAATGTTTAAGAAGTTACCTAGTTATTTTTTTTTTTTTCTTTCGATCTTAGCAATAAGAAATGACGATAGACAATGGCAACCACTACAGCTCCCATGGTAACTGTCCCCTACTTATATTACCGAAAATCACATGGTTTTAAATTGATTCTTTTAAATTGATTCTTTGCCAAGAGTTTAGAGTTGCCACTTTATTCTAGATTTAAGTAAACTTACTGTAAGTTTGGCCAAATCTGATTGCTTAGCGGTTGATTAACGCTGCCTGGAAAGTTGTCTGTAGCCCTAGGAGACCTATGGCTGCCATTTTGGACCAGACTGTAGTTTAAAGTGATCAACAGCCAAGTTTTTTGTTTATTTATATATTTTATGCACTTTTTTTTTTTTTGCTTTTTCAAGATTTTTTTTAAAGTATTTTTTTAGCTGTCTTTTTACAGAACATGTACAAAGCTGGTAATTCCTATTCATTTCTATGTTTGAACGGAATAGCTCGAGTACAACTATCAATCTTACTTCGCCGACTCAAAATATTTTAAGTTCTCATATGACAGAAAACAAAACAGCCAAAGGACAGAAGTACACAGAGGCAGCGACGTAATTACAATGCGTGATTTTTTATTAATAACATTTGTACAGAATAATTTCCATACACTACGACATAAATGGACACATACTTAGACTCAGCCCTAGCACCAGCCTGTTAATAGGATCCATTACATTTGAACATTTATTACATTTTTGATTGATGCTTTAATTTTCCAAGTTGGTTAAATGTACTATGGTTAATTACTTTTTCTGGTACTGTAATATACCCCATCTACAGCTTAACATGTTTATAGATCCATAACTCCAAAGTGATTCTCCTCATTACCAATGCACAATTCTCTGTTATGGGCTTGTCAGGTCTGTCTATATTAATGATCTACATACAGAGAATGAGATGTGAATATGTGGGGTTAGGGCGGAGTACACAGAATAGGAGGACATTTCTGGGAAAATAATACTCGTTTGGAAAATTTGGAAATATTATTTACTTATATGGATAAAAAGAAAAAAAAGTTAATTCAGTAGTCATAAGTTTTAGAGCAGGCATGATGGAAATTGTAGTTTTGCAACAGCTGGAAGGCTGTAGGCAGTGACGTAACTACCATAAAGGCAGACCACGCCACTGCAACGGGGCAAGTGCACTAAAAGGGTATGCAGACCACTGGCCCTTTAACTGTGAGCTTTTGTGATGAACACTCACAGTGAAATGTTGTTGCACTCTGACAGAACAAGAGCCATTGGCTTCTTGCCCTTCCAGCATTGCACCTCCAGCCCTCCTACCCCCATACACATACTCACCTGTCCTGGCCTCTCCTCTATGCCCTCCTGCCCCCCACATATATCACCTGTCCCGGCGCAGTCCACCAGTGGTCATTTTTCTAGTTCCCCGGTGCACGAGTGACATCACTTGTGTCTTAGGAAGCTGGGAGAATGAAGGAACACCGTGGGACTGTGATTGGCCAAGTGAGTATGTGGGGGGTGTCGGGCTGTACAAGATTCATAGGGCCCCATACAGTTGTTTATTATGGGACCCCATAAATTCTAGTTATGCCCCTAGCTGCAGGTTCCCTATCTCTGAGAATAACCTTTTGATACATTTATTTAAAGAGGTAAATTAGGCCTTCTTAGGTCTTCCAAAAACAACACCTCTCTTGCCCTCAGTTTGGGTGTGAGTTTTGCTGTTCAGTTCCATTGAGGTGAACGGAGCCGAGTTGTTATGTCACACACACAACCTGAGGACAGGGATGGTGCTGTTTTTGCACAAAATTAGCTACAGTATACATTTACTGTACTCATTCTGAATAATCCCTTTAGGGGTCATAAGGTCATGTATATGATAGCTTTTATACCAGAGATAACAGAACTTACAGAACACAACTAAGATTAACACCAGTTCAAAAACTTTTTACTTTTTGACCTATTTCACATCCCTTAGCTTGATGTATATGCATTACTTTCACCAGTTTCCACCATCTATGCTACAATTCCCATAACTTTTTTCTATTTGTTACTACAACATGATCCCAGCAGACCATAAAGATTCTTCTAACAGGAGAGGAAGCACATTATGAACTGATTAATTAAAAGGAACTTGTAACAAAAATGTATTCATGTAGCCAAGTGGGTGGCCCTGCTTATAAGCATCTATAAGTTATAAGCAGCTCCATCTATATACACAGTCAGCTGTCAGTCACTGAGTAGGACCGCCCACTTGACTACTTAGCCCAAAATGAGCAGAGATTTACATGAATAAAAAAACAAGTTACCCTTGAATTTTTCCCATAAAACAATATATCATTCTGCTCAGTTCCTCCTGCTCTGTAACACGATTCCTTTACATTGTGATGCATTTTCAATGTCCCTATTATCACACAGCACATGTTCTGCTTCAGAGCTGACAGATTGCTGCACTGAGAATAAGCTAAGGATGGCGCTCCTAACTATACACTGGCTTACAGCTGATAAGTGACATGAAATAACCAACTTTTCAGTCTGTTCTCAGGATATATTTATGCTAAGAACACTTATGCTGGATATACTTATGCTGAGATAGACTTATCTATGGCGGTACATACAGAAAACCTGGTTTACACTAAATTAACCTGGACATCATCCCTTAGCAGTCTTGACATTAATACAATGCAGTGACAATGTACCAGCACCGATATAATATTGAAGCTTATATAGCTTACATCAAATTAAAACTGGATTATATAGACCCTGCAAGAAATCTAATTGAAATGTATATCTCAGTTATATCTTTGCATAAATACTGCTAAGACTTTGGCTATGTTCACACAACTTAAAAAAAAAAAAAAAAAACAGACGTCCGACTTTTTGATTTAAATTTACGCCCATTTTTGCCACAATTTAATTGATTGCAATGTAGTGAAGTCAATGGTGTGATGGACATCCAATGCACACAGTGTATTAAATAACGGACGTTGTCTGAGCGGACGTCAAAATAATGATCATGACAAATATTTTTGGACGTCTTTTGTAAACAGCGGACATTATTTTTTTGTTGTTCACACATAGTTTTCCTTTTGTCACCGTCCTTTTACCGTTTTTACTATTAAGTTTAATGGACTTTTGAATTAAAGACACACCCAATGGGCAATCAATCCATCTGAACTAAAAAAAAAATGGATCAACAGCCGTCATTGCACTGACAGGCGGCCAAACAGAAAAATAACAAACGGATGTCATTTACAAAATTTATGAACGGCCAAGAAAAAAATGTTGTGGGAACATAGCCTAATGATACTGCCTAAAAACAGTGTGTTAACATAGCCTATACCCTATTAAAGGAGAACTCCGGGCTGGGGTGATTCTTGGCTCAGCCAGTAAGCGGCCATAGTGGGGTCCCGTCTCAGCTGTTGACTGGCTGAGTGGGCCTAACACGTCACGTCCCAGGTCCTCAGACCCAGAAGTGGCAGGGACCAGGGGACCAGAGCTGCGGGATACCAGCACCAGCGCTGGAGCGAGGGAGGTGAGAGCATGTTACTTCTTTCATCCTCCCCATCACCCCAGCCCAGAGTTCTCCTTTAAATATTACTTAGTTGCCTCCTTGTATGGCCAATAAAAGGTGGGTATTGTGTTGTGTATCTGTAACCCATAAGTATGTCTTTCGGACACCATTTTCTCTTACATTATCATTTGAACAATATTTATACCATCAAATAAGAAAAATTGGGATCATCTGGGACCCTGGGAACCATTGCTCAGATCTATGTGATCTACAGTACTTCTTTTTTATTAATTTAGCTAAGTGGAATCAAATAGCAATAAGCCATTTTAATCAATGAACCACAAAATTGGAGAACACACTCCGGCAGCATCTCAAATAAATTCCAATGTTGTCAGTTCAATTAACCCCCATCCTTTTATTAAGGAGGCCGGATGTTTAGTTTATCATATAGCTTACGGCAAGGAGGTCTACTTAATATTATGGCTTGTTGGTCAATCATTAGCAATCCAGAAAAAGCATTGATAAGACCAGAATGACAGGCATCAAATTTGTTAAGTATCTCAGCCATGTTGATCAATACTTGGGGCAACGTGGTCATTGGAAAGCGTCAAGCCTTATTTATAATGAATTAAGACACCAGAGAGCAAAAAACTTTTCTATTACATATGGCCACCAATAGTGTAATTGCAGCCTGTGAGAGTAGACATATACACATCTCTACAAAAGAACAAATATTGTCTACATATCCTCTACATATTTATCTGCATGTTTTATGCTTCGGAGCTAAAATGGCGCTACAGGGTTTGGGCATACCATTTCTTCTCGATAGACATGCTCTATGTTTGTAATAGGTCTCTTAATTTTTATAGAGTATGTATGTTCCTTTCCCCAATAGGGTATTTTCCCTACCTTAACCTTGGCCAACCATACCAAGAGGGTGCAAAAAAGAAAAAGCCATAACAGAGACAATGGTCAGGATTTGAAGGTACATCTAGGTACTAGTCATGGCCAGGTAGTGAGCAAAAGAAAATGCTGGGTTTATATCACCCATATAAGTGGAATTGCTCCACAATTGATTGCCATAGAAGCTTGTTGCAGTCAGTGATAAAGGAGAAGCAGGTGGCAGGCGAGAATGACACAGAAGAGGGTGGGATGAGTAACACGAACAGTTATCTGGTCACACTGGTGACTAAAGAACATTGGCCCAGCAAAATATATGTTTACACGTCTCTGATGAGAAGATCTAGACAACAACTACAGGAATCAAAGCATGGTCAACACTAGTCAGGGTCAATAACAGTAAATCCATCAGTACATAAGTGGGAGGCAGAAAGGTCACCGAAAAAAAATACAGGTCAGCAACTGAAGGCAGAGCAGAAGGGTTGCCTTAGCAGGGAACAACGTAGTAGAACCGGAGATGGGCAATAAACAAATATCAGGCCACAAGGGTCATGAGAGGTCAGGCAGTGTCAATATTGCAAACACTGGATCAAAGGTCACTACATACACAAATTTTAATAAGGGTTAGTTCCAGTCACTAATGTACTATTACAGACACACTAATGACATACGTGATCCAAGTAAATGAAACACCCTGTTAATTGATCGCCTGTGATCACTGCTTGATGTTGTGGTCAGTCAGACATTTGACCACTACAGGGAAATATATAATAGAATTATAGGTCAGGCAGTAAAAAGAATGGCAATGCAATAAATAGAATAGCTATGATCCATCAGAGTAAGACTCTTAATTTTTTTTGTTAGCACCTCTTTTCTCTAACCATCAGATCCCACCTCCATGACCTCCATATATTTTAGAATTTATGGACAAATTATTCTATGGTGAGACATACCCTTTGAAATGTTCTTAGACAAAGCCATTAATAGCCATCTGTAATGTTACCTTCATAAAAAGGGGTTTTCCAAAATTAGAGAAATCTTGCTGCCCCCCGCCCAAAAAAAAACAGAACAAAAACTCATGTCTATGGGCAATGTTTTTGCAGCTCACCCATATCTAAAATGAAAGCACAGCCTAAGTTTCAGGAAGAAATCAAATATTTTTTTTTATAATTTTTGAAAACCCCTTTAGGGTATGTTCACACATCCCGGATCAGCAGCGGATTTCTCGCTGCAAATTTGCAGCGAGACCTGCTGCGTATCCTGTACTGTGAAGGTGTATGGGACCCGGCCCCTTCAACCCCCCCACCACCGGCCGCCCACAGCCCCAGCTCCTTTAACCCCCCGGCCCCCCGCAGCCCCTTTAACCCCCCGGCCGCCCGCCCACAGCCTAGGCCCCGAGCATATATTACCTGCTTGGTGACGCAGCTGTGTGTGATGCTCCCGGCTCCCCTCACTCCTCATCAGCCAATCAGTGATTGGGGAGCGAAGGGAGTTGGGAGCGTCACACACAGCCGCGGCGCTGAGCAGGTAATGTATGCTCGGGGCCAGGGCTGCGGGTGGGCAGCTAGGGGGATTAAAGGGGCCAGGGCGAGCAGTCGGGGGGTTAAAGGAGCCGGGGCTGCGGGCGGCCGGCGGCAGGGGGGTTAAAGGGGCCCCTGCGTGTATGGGACCCATTTACCTTCACAGTTCAGGATGCGCAGCGGGTCTCGCTGCGAATTCGCAGTGAGAAATCTGCTGCGGATCTGGTACGTGTGAACGTACCCTTAGGGTGTGTTCACATGTACAGGATCAGCAGCAGATCCAAAGCAGATTGGATGGCCCAGATTAGATTCAAAGCAGTGGCGTAGCTACCATGAAGGCAGGGAAGGCGACTGCTATGGGGCCCCTGCAGGAAGGGGGCCCGAGGAAGCCTGCCCTGCCTTCATGCTAGGTACTGACCACTGTACCCCCAGGGGTCCAGAGAGGAAGAGGGACCCCCACTGCACTGTTCAGCCCCCTCACTGTAGTGCCGGGTGAGCGGGCTGAACAGAGGAGGTCCTGCACGGCACAGGAGAGGAGTGAAGGACCTTTGGGTCCCATGACCCAAAGGTCCTAAATACTTCTATGTGAAGATCAGCCCGGACTACAGGAGGAGGAGGGGGAAGCCTAGGAGCTGTAAGTGCTGTGTATGTGTGTCAGTGAGTGTATGTATGTATCTGTGGGTATATGTCAGTGTGTGTATATATGTTTCTTTGTATATATTTATATGTCAGTATGTGTATGTATCTGTGGCTATATGTGTGTGTGTATGTCAGCAATGTCTGTAGCACTGGTGTATATGTGTGTGTTTGTGTATGTCAGTAGTGTCTCAAGTGATTGACAGGTTTGCTCCCAAAGATGTTCTGCAGCAGCTTCTATTAATGCTGGGCTCTAATAAAAGAACCCACCACTAATATCTGCTGCATTTTCTTTTATTTCTGGTTGAGTATTTCTTATTACACTGAGATGATTTCCCTGTGTACTCATGGTGTATACATCAGCACTAGTGTAATCACATTACAGCGTATATATGTGTGTATGTCAGTGGAGTATCTGTATATATGTTAATGGTGCCTCTGTTTGTGTATATGTGCGTCATTGTCTGTGTTTGGCGAGGGGGGGGGTAGGGGAGTGTACAGGATTCATGGGGCCCCGTACAGTTTTTTGCTATGGGGCCCCATGAATCCTAGCTACGCCCCTGATTCAAAGCCAATCTGCAACTTTAAATCTGCTGCAGATCTGCTGCGGTTCCTGTACTTGTGAACACACCCTTTTTGGCTGGTTGTCATTTTGCAGGAAAACAATACCAAAAGGGAGAGATTGCCCAACTGCCATTAAGCCCCGCCTAGATGATACTGTTCACCGATTAAATGAAGTTATTTTAGAGCAGAAAGAAGTCACAGAGAAGTGTTATACCAGTATAGATCAAACGTTGAGCCTTTAAGCTGGTGGATGCAGAGAACCTCACATGGGTGGTGGGGGGGAGGATCGACAATAAGCACTTGTTTAGTGAATGACAAATTATGATTTTTACATTTAGACAATTGTAAACAAGATTTTGATATAATTCTGTGTGTACACAGAAAGTGTGTACACTGAAAGACTTGCGAATGGTTAACAATGATTTTAAGGTCAATTTAAAAGATTTGATCAATGGCATTCGTTCATTTGATTGTTACCTTTGTAACAGAAGATTGTTGTTTAAATTTTAATGATTTATAACATAATAATCGGCCATATAAAAAGCTCTTAAGGGATGTAATGAAAGCAAGTGCCGATCTACTAGAGTCTATTAAACGGCTTGAGAATGTGTCCGTGCAGCCCTTGCCTTATATAGAAAATAATAAACATTATACTTACCTGTCTGGGCTCCCCAGTGTCCCGCTGCTATTTCTCCGCTGACCACAGCCGCTGCTAAAACTTCTGAAGACATCTCTGAAGTGACAGCTTTCTCGATCAATCACTGGCCGAGACAGGACAGCTCCATGGTCAGTGATTGGCTAAGTAGCCATTCACTTTAGAAGCTAAGCGGTGGGTGGGGACCAAGGGAAAAGGCAGCAGGATACCACGGGAGCCTGGACAGGTAAGTATAATTTTTTTAAAATTTTCTTAACACTGTCATAAGCTCTTGGCTGCAGAGTACTATGAGACATAAACATAGTTAACAGGCAACTGATGATTTTTAAACTTGCTGGAAAACCAAGATCAGCCAATGATCGACTCCTCGACTGAACGTTGTCTTTATGGTATGGATATGCAAAAAAGGAGCCTGTAGAGCCTCATCTAAGAGTCTCTTAGATGAGGCTCTATGGACTCCTTTTTTGTATATTCGTGTTTCCCAGGGACCAGTGCACCTAGGATTTCACTACATTGAGTGCTTGCAGCAGTGTTATCTTTGGCTGGTCTCCTTGAGATCAGTAATCTGTTTCTTTTCTTGTATGGAGCCATATCTGCCCGAATCGGAGATAATAGCTCCATTAAATAGGACCCTAAGTCATTGTCCTTGTACTGATTGTGTGCAACTACTGATCAAACACTGGTGACCCATTATAAGGATTGGTCAGCAGTGTTTAATCTCTGGAGAACTGGTTTAAGTGATGATGATGATGAAGATATTAATAATAATAATAATAATAATAATAATAATAATGATAAAGATAATAATTTAAGAAAATCTCCCCACTGTAGTTTAAATATTAACATTACAGAAAGATTATTTGCCTTCTTTTGTACTTTGCCGCATATTGTTCTTTGAATAATTGTTATTTTTGGAAAAACATAAGGTTTTAATTTAATATATTATATCCAAAATATCCCATTTAGAAAATGTAAAAATTTGATAGTTGAGATTTATTTTTATTGCACACTTCCACTTTTTTGAAAATTTGAAAACAATTCTACATTTCCCAGATAATTTTAGTAAACTTGAACTCACATTTTTATGTACGTGACATCTTCAGAGTATATTGTTCCAAGCAGAGTATGTACAATGAGTCTGTCATGCCCTGTGGCTTACCACCGCTTGTCTTGTTTAAGATAAAAATTGACCACCTGTAAAACCCGCCAACCCCAGAAATAGATCTGACATTTAATATATTAAAATCTACTTAAGCTCCACATTCTGCTCCAAGATTGATGCCCTTCAGCCTCATATCAAAATATGGAGCTCACTTATCTTCACATATGGCTTCATTTAAATCCCATTTTTTCAAGATGTCCCTTAAAGGGAAATATACTATAGCTGGGGTCACGTTGGGAAAATATCACAGATTGCCAGAGGGGTGGAAAATGTGGATCAATACATGTTCTGTTTCTAAACACAGGTTTCAATTGGATGAAAATGGAATAGTATATTGGTTGCCAGACATCATGCCTGGTTTAGATGATGGGGTCAGGTGGACTTCATTATAGGTAGGAAATATAGCACACGAGAGTTCACAGACAATCATATGTTACTCCCTAGGTACTATACACGTTATTGGCAATGTTGTTTCCTATAATATATGGGGTATTAAGAAACTTAGCCCTAGAGGTTTATATGGTCAATATTGTATAACTTTGGTATACACTCTAGGTATACAATGTAGACTTTCAATAACCTTCCAGATTCCAATGTACTCTCCTTCTTAGGTTCTTTATGTATAGATATTTACTACTTGGTCTTTCGGAATGACATGATTGCCCATATTTATTTCCAATTACTTTCCTTTCGACAAATAGTCTCCGCTATGAAGGCTGGATTGATGGTGGATGATTTGAGCAGTGACTTATCTTCTAGTGATGAGATTTCATAAGCAGACATATCAATTTATTGCATGTTCTAGAGATTAAGCACATACTGTGTAAAAAAGAAGTCTCAACAATATCTCACCGCCTAAAAGGAATCGGAGATATAGTCCATCTCCGTGGATCGATGCACTGAGAAGAGTGGAGTGACAGCTAAAAGCTCTATGAGTGATAGTCATGGGAACATCCGGGTGGTTGTGTCATTACCGGTTACTTCATACCAATATCATATAGAAAAAAAAAAAATAAAGGTATTGCTCTACTAAAAAAAAAAAAAAAAAAACATATTTGGAAAGAGGATACAGAGAAAATCCCATGTAGAGGCAGTACCCCAAAACACATGGAGTACCTATGGTCTCATAGTATGGAGCCACCTGGATTATGCCAAAAGGGTGAACATGCGGCCAATTGCCCTGGATGTATAGAGGCAGCATGTCTCCACCTGCTACTGCTGTCTGTCAATCCAGAGCCAACTGCACCTATTTAAACTAGCTCCTCCTGTAGAGGTGAGCGAACCTGGAGCATGCTCGAGTCGATCCGAACCTGATCTTTCGGCATTTGATTAGCGGTGGCTGCTGAACTTGGATAAAGCCCTAAGGCTTTATGGAAATCATGGATATAGTCATTGGCTGTATCCATGTTTTCCAGACAACCTTAGAGCAAATAAATTAGAAGGACAAACTATAAAGTTATACAAATTGATTAAGCACCTGGCTCTAATCTGAGGTATGTGACATAGTCTAGTCTCCATTCCAGGTAAACTAACAGGTTGACGTTACATTTAGTATGGTTATGTGGGGCCAACAGCCCGTAATGAAAACTCTAACCTTGGAGACACTTGGGCTTTGTGCACATTACCCCTATAGTTGGGGTAGTGTAGATCTAGAGAACATTGGTGGCCTGCAGGTCAGGTGTCCAAAATGCTCACAAAGTAGAAGGCACTGAAATACTTACCAGAGGTGGCACTGCTTTAAAAAATTATTTCTTCAAAGTGTCCCAGGAGCTGGTTTTCAACACAACAACGCCTACCCAAATGTCTGCATGGCTTTAATATTCTAGTCTCCTATCAAGCATATCTGGGACATAATTGGTCAGCAATTGCAAAGGGAGCTGCCAATAGCCAACATTATGGATTTACATGCCTAGTTGCATAGTAGGACATTCCTTAAACAACCACTAATACCCTCATTGATAATGTGCCAAGGTGTGTAAGTGTGTGTATTAATAAATACTACATAAATTAAAATGTTTTGAATATTTTGTTTCCAATTTTTCATAATTTCCGTATCATTACAATGTCCATCAATCCTGTGAGTTCCATAACTCTATGACTTCTCCTTCTTGGTGTTTTTTTTTTTACAATATTTTATTCAACTTTTTCACAATTTTACATAGCACACAGTTATCGCCGTAGGACATGTACAGAATCCATATATGATTACAATAAGCAATGAGCAGAAGAAAATCCGGGTGCAACACCTTTCGGGCTTCGGTATGCAAACTACAGATGACTAACATAGTCAAGTTCTGAAAATTTTACCATAAATGTAAATTACTTTTATGTAACTGACAGGTAGTAGTCCAAGGAGATAAGCATAGCCATGACACGTCTGATCAATAAGAAGTCTGTTCTAGCAGTATACATATCTGCTCTATGCAAGATAATGCAGTATCTCAATAAACAAACAGGTCCAGTCAGGACAAGGAAGAAAAAAAGAAACAGTCAAACAATAGTCTACTAAATTCTCCCACTACAAGGACACTTGGGGTTTATTCCCTGAAGTTTTGCAGTGATTCTGAAAACACAAAACTGCCCCTACTCTGTGAGACCCTACACCAAACCCCCATACACACGACTCTGCTGTCATGATTGTGCCTGAAAAAGCATCAGTGCCACCCTCTGCAGCAAAGATTCGACCTCTGCGCCAAAGACTGCGCTTTAGGCCATAAGTCTGTTCCTGTTTTTTTATTATGTTCTTAGCTTATGTCTTCTGTGATCCATTCCATGTTTCTTAGTTCTCCCGACACTTACCTTGCTGTGGCCTTCTCAGTAATTGTCTCTGCTGTGGTCTGATGGACAGGTCTCCTCTCCTCTGGCTTTCTGTGTTTCTCTTGCCTAAACCTATGAGCTTTGTGTCCGGGACTTGGTTTCCCTTAAAGCTTTGTCTCTCCCTTCAGTCTGGGCTCTTGATAGTCTTATGCAGCTTGTCTGTTGAGCTAGATCCAGCCTTTTGCCTTCTAGTCTGTATTCCTGATTTCCTGATCCTTTTGCCAGTCTGTCGTTTGGTTCTGTGCCTCGCTTTGTCCTCCATGTACCTTGCTTAGTCCTCAGTGTGCCTAACTTAGTCCTCCGTGTGCCTTGCTTAGTCTTCAGTGTGCCTCGCTTAGTCCTCAGTGTTCCTTGCATTGTCCTTAGTTCATCTTGCTACTATCTCTAGCTTTTGTTTCTCTGTTTACCTTGTTGCATCTCTGGCTTTCGTCCTCCATTGGTTTGGTCCTCCATTCCTTGCTGCCTTCTTGGTCCTGTCCTTCTGTGTGTGTGTTTGTAACTTTGCCTTGGCTACTGTCATTGTACCTTGTTCGCCTGTACTGTGTCTTGTCTGTGTTTTGCACTTATTTGAGTGCAGGGACTGACATCCAGTTGCGGACGGTCCGTTAGGACCTGCACTGCAAGTAGGTAGGGACAGTGTGGGGCGTGTTACCCATAGGGCCCACTTGTCCTTTGTCTCTTTGTTCCCCGGGGCCCTGATATCCGCTATTTATACGCTGCATAAAGGAGCAGTCTTCATTTTTCACCAGATTCTGCAATAGGAACCAAGAAGAAATTTATCTCTCTGTCTATTAGTAAGATTTTTTCTGACTCATAGTAACCAATCACAGCTCAGCTTTCATTTTTTATATTGCTCTGATATTGCTTCTTATATTTCTCTGGTTGTTATGGACAATAAAGAGCATCTTACTATAAGAGAGAGTGATATAGTCCCTCCTAAGTTCAAAGGAAACAATCACATGTATGCTAGCTTCAATTAAAGTATTTCTTCTATGGGCATCATGAAACCCGATCCCTTAATGAGCTATTTTTCTTGTTAACTTTAGCTTTTCAGAAGTGAATTATGAATTGAAGAAGGGGTTTAAGGACACTTTTTTTATTATTATTATTATTATTATTATTATTATTATCATTTTGAATAAGGAAAATGTTTGTGGAAAGGTTAGTATTAGGATACTCAGCATCAGAAACCCTTAGCTGCTTCCTCCCACAAGAAATCTCACTCCTGTCCTCAGGTTGTGTGTGGTATTACAACCTAGCTCTAGTCATTACATCATACTCATCATTACTCATACATTATGAAAAACAATATATAATAAAGAATTCTCCAGCAATGCTATGTAGACTTTTTAGTAGTCCGACACTTCCTGTTTTTTTATTGTTTTCAAATGCCACATTTGTCAGTAGATTAAATACCGTCATTATCCTAAATTAAATTTGAACATACATGAGGCTGTCCTCCCTGTAAATTACATTGTCAGAACATTAGGAATGCAGAAGAGGAAGATTTAGGACCATGAACGTTTTTAAACCTAGTGACACCCCGGCTTACATTACTTAAAATGGCTGAATGCAGAACTTTATCACTTCTTCGTTTATACCCTTTATGCAGGAAATCTTTTTAGTAAATGAAAGAAATCCGCGGATATCATATGTGATGTCAATCGTCTCTAATGTTAAAGCAGCAATCTAATGTTGGAGCAGCAATCTAGAAGTGGTCATAACTACTAGATCTTGGTTGGAAGATTGTGGTGGGTTATGAGGACAAATTAATTTATGTGGAGATCAGTGTTGTGCAAGCATGTCCGATCAAGTATAGTGCTCAGCACCCTGTGGTGCTCTTTAAAAAAAATGTTGAAAAGCTTTTAGGTGGTAAATATGCATGACGCATTTCCACAGCCTTTACCTATTGGAAGTAGGGGTAAGGTATACTTACCGCCCTGGGATCCCTGCATCGCATGACATGGAACAAAGCTGCAGTCCCTGATTGATTGACTGAGCGGAGACTGCAGGAGTCTCTGCTCAATCAGTCAACAGCTGTAGAGGTGTCCTGCCTCAGTCCCTAATCGGCTTATTGCAGATGAAGCCTAAAGCCCCTATTACACAGGGCGACTGGATGAGCAAATGAACGCTGTCAGCGCTAGTTTGCTCCTCGTTCCCCACTTGCTGCCGCAGCTATTGCACACGGCAGCAGAGAGCGGGTGAGCGCAGGGGGGGGGCCAAGGGGAGCTACTGTCGGACTGTTCCGGTGATCGCTGGGTCATCCAGGCAGCCCATAGAGGAAAGTGGGGCTCCATGTAAAAGGGCCTTAGGAGAGAAGACGTCTCAAGCTGGGATCCCAGGAAGGTGTGTTAACACCCTCCCAACATTTAATCAGTTGGGGGGTCGTAAAATGGCTAAAACTAACTCCCACATTATTACACCAGTACCCACCGCCACCTGGGTACTGGGAAGAGCTGGGCACCAGTAGTCCTGAAGTGTCAAAAATGGCGCTCCTGGACTGTCCGGTAGTAGACTGGTATTATTAGGCTGTGATGGGCCACAATAAATGGACCTTTCTACCCTGGTATCACTAGACTGCTGCTGTTTGTTTTTTTACCTGACTGCAAAATCGGAGGGGGAGTCGAAGTTCTACGTGTTTTTTTTTTGTTGTTTGTTTGTTTTTAGTAATCTATTTATTTAAAAAAAAAAAAAAAAACATTTTAAGGGACTCCTGCAGTTCCTGCTCGACCAATAAGCTACTGCCGCAGTGTCTTGCATCAGCTGCCGATTGGCTCACTGCAGATGAAGGAGCCAAAGAGATAATGAGAGGACTTAGCCCCCACCCCAAAACAGAGCACAGTTTAGCCCCCAGGGGGTTAACCTAAACCCCTTGGGGAAGACTGTCAGTTTCTGAGGTTTTCAGGTGAACCAGACACCCTCCCCTCTGCCGAGAAGGGGGACCTTGGTTAAATGCTCGAGTGTCCCCTTGACTTTAATGGTGTTTGTTACTCAAGTCGAGCACTTGAACATTAAAAATGCTCAACCCAAGTAACAAGCATTTTAGTGCTCACACAACAATAGTGGTGGGCCATGACTAAAAGAGATATACGTTTTATAAAATTATGACTGTCTCCTTCTACCACAAGAGGGAGCTTGCGAGCTAACACATTGTGTGCTTCTATTCTCCCCCTAGGTGGAAGAGCTGTAGAGCCGTGGGGGGTGGCATGCTTCCTTTCCCACAGCTGGTTTTGGACAATCCAGGTAACTTTTACTCCCTTTGTTATTCTTTTTGGATAAAGGCCATAAGGGAGATCTATTAAAAGTGAACCTGTCACAAAAAAAAATAATAATAATCTTTTGATATCCTGTTTTGACACTTTATTTGTACAATACATTGTTTTGTTATTATATATGTTTACTTGTTATACATTAGGGCTATATATGCTGTATGTGTCTGGGCACCCAGTGGCTCTGATGGGGGTTTCAACTTGTTGATGATTTTACAATCATATCATGATACTGTATTGCATTTGTAGAAACAAAAGTTGGTAGAAGAAGACAACCTGGTCCATCTAGTCTGCCCTTTTAGTATTTCCCTTCTTATTATCTTAGGATAGATCTATGTATATACCAGGCAGGTTAACATTCACTTACTGTAGATTTACCAACCACATCTGCTGGAAGTTTAATCCAAGCATCTACTACTCTTTCTGTAAATTAATATTTTCTTAGGTTGCTTCTGATTAGTGATAAGCGAACGTGCTCGTCCGAGCTTAGTGCTCGATCGAGTATTAGGGTACACGATGGTACTCGTTACTCGTACAAGCATCTCGCGATACGCGAGGAAATCTCATCATACGTTTCCTGTAAGTTTGCGCGCTTTTTCGCAGCCAATAAACATGCAGGAGACTCTTTGGTACATCCTGCGATGATGTGGGACCCATACATGTCGATAGCAGCGATTGGTTGGCCAGATCAGATGACCCTGCCATATAAAACTCGCAGCCAGTAGTACTCGCTTTAGACGCATGCTGTGAGAGATTAGGGACAGAGCTGCTGCTGGTCAGGGAGAGTGTCAGTGCAGGATTTAGCGTTCAAGTAGGCAGGGTATATACTAGCAATACAAACAAACAGCCATTTTCAGGGCTTCAAATCGTTTTTTTAATAGTATTACAGACTACAGACTGCTGGCTGGGACTTGCAGTGCTGCTACCACAATATAACCAGCACACTGTGGTAACCGGCTGCTGGCAGAAAGGGGGCATTAGGTGTTGCATACAGACCCCTAAGAAGTGCTCAGTGTACTCCTTTTTGATTTGGGGGCTGGTGGTCCTGCTGTACTATACTGTATTGCTGGGATTTGTAGTACACTTGCATAGAACTTCACTGCTCATTGTAAGGGGGTGTCACAGAGTGTATTGGTGCAGCCACCCCCAGATTGTATCCCACAGCCCCACAAAAACTTTTGGGACCACTAGTATATTTACAGATTTCTGTCTTTCTTACGCAAGGCCTATCTAAGTTCACTACTGCCTGTTCAGTGTAAAGGGGGTGTCACTGAATTCAAACACCCAGTAGCCTTGTTTGCTGTCACTGAATGGAAACACACAGTAACCTTGCTTGCTGTCTCCAATTTTGGGGTGGTTCATATGCTACCTCTGTTTTAATGTTTCCCTGTGTTCTCACCGCCATGCTGTGTCAGGCTAAATTTTGGGGTGGTTCATATGCTACCTGTGTTTTAATGATTCTCTGTGTCCTCACTGCCATGCTGTGTCAGGCAAAGTTTTTGGGTGGTTCATGATAAGCTACCTCTGTTTTAATGGTTCCCTGTGTTTTCACTGCCATGCTGTATCAGGCTGAGTTTTTGGGTGGTCCCTATGCCTACCTCTGTTTTAAAGGGGTTATCCAGCGCTACAAAAACATGGTCGCTTTTCCCTACTGTTGTCTCCAGTTTGGATGGGGTTTTGAAACTCCATTGAAGTAAATGGAGCTTAATTGCAAACCGCCCCTGAACTAGAGAGAAAAAGAGGCCATGTTTTTGTAGCGCTGAATAACCCCTTTAACCAAGCACAGAATTTGGCATAATGGTGCCATTAGGCAGACTCAGAGGCATGCATACATGCTGCCCCTGCTGTTTCCTGTCCATTTCCGTGGTGTTTCCATTTTCTGAGGTTGACAGGTTTTCACACGACCTTCCCTCTACCAAACTTGGGTCCTCTGCAAAAATGCTCGAGTTTCCCATTGACTTCAATGGAGTTCGTTACTTGAAACGAGCACCCGAGCATTTTAGTACCCGAGCATCACTACTTCTGATCTTTGCCCCAATAACCTCAGATTGTTTTCACTTGTTCTTGTGCTCATTTTTTTTTTTCCTTTCTGAACGTTATCTAGTCTGATCTTATGGCTGGATTCACACTACGTATATTTCAGTCAGTATTGTGGTCCTCATATTGCAACCAAAACCAGGAGTGGATTGAAAACACAGAAAGGCTCTGTCCACACAATGTTGAAATTGAGTGGATGGCCGTCATATAACGGTAAATAACAGCCGTTGTTTTAAAATAACAGCAAATATTTGGCGGCCATCTACTCAATTTCAACATTGTGTGAACAGAGCCTTTCTGTGTTTTCAATCCACTCCTGGTTTTGGTTGCAATATGAGGACCACAATACTGACTGAAATATACGTAGTGTGAACCCAGCCTTAACATATATTTTTTCACTAGGGTTCTCCTTAAAGATTCATAATCTTCCAACAGATGTCATTGGAGTTGAAGATACAAATTGATATGACAGATACATGATCTCACCTAGTCTGTTGTAAAACTGTCACCTTTGGATTAGAGTTGGCAAACTCATAGATAACGGTGTGATCGGCCAGCCATCTAATATGTGTTAGCACCTCCCAACTCTTCCCCCAATGATAACAGTCAGGAGAGAAAGATTGTGGTATGGAGGTAAGACGGCACTTCGATGTGGTGGTGGTGCTCGTGGTAGGAACTGGTCCCAGCAAGCAGTAGAATAAAGTCCCGGAACTCCCCAAATTCTTTTGTGTGCTTTATTGTGATATTCACATCATACAGGTACAAAGGTGGGAGGATGCGGTGTTTCGGCCTGTGGCCTTTATCATCTCCTGATGAAGATTGGACAGCTGGAATTTAAAGGAAAAGTCCAGCAGCAGGCAGGGGGGAAAATGACTACAAGTACTAACTTACCTCTCCCTGTGCCTGCGGTGAGCAGCAGGAGCGGCCGCAAGACCCCTGCCGGAAGACATTTTTCCCAGAGTTAATGTGTGTCCCGGCTGATGGACTGGCCGCTCAGCCAATCAGTGATGGGGGAGGGGGGTGGAAGTCAGTAGTTGTAATCCTTCCCACCCCCCCACCCCCACCCCGCCAGCTTCAGGATTTTATAATCTGTCAGACTTTAACATTTATTATAATTTTATTCTCTGGGATATCTGGCAGCTTCTTTCTCCATTCAGCCATCCAAGTATAGAGGTGTACTTGAAAATCGGGAGAGATACTGCAGCTGCCAGATAACCTAGTGTTCGGCTATCAGTATGAGATGAAAGCGATGGGTGGCCATAACATATAAACAATCAGTATACAGTATCTCTGGCTCTTACTCTATCCCAACCCATATGTCCAGTGCCCATACGAAGCTGAGGGGTCGTCCAGTGCTCTCCGCACCCTCCATCATTAAACCCTCAATGCTATTAGATTGCAGAAAGAAACCTTATGCCGCCATGCACAAAGCCTACTGTAATTGGCACCAACAAATATTTACTTAAACTGGCAACACTTCTGCTAATCCAGCCCTCCGTATAATTAAACCATTAACAAATATTTTGTTTGGCACAATGTTATCCATGGCTATACAGCCGGGTCGATACACTACACGAAATGAAGAAAACACTCCGACCAATGGATATTTGAGTGAAAGCCTTAAAAAAAAACTCTCTCAACATCTGTATGTAAATGAGCCTCCCCGCCATCGCAAGGGCTGAATAATTGCCGGTGACTGACAGCGTTCCTTTTTGTTTTCTTTAAAGTGGGGAGGGGGGGGGGGGAAGGTTTTCTAGGGGCATCCAATTACCAGCTGAGGGTATTATGCATGAGACATATTGTTGCAAAAACATGCCATGTTCCAATCGCATCCCACTTGATAAACTTTTGTTTTGTTGCTGTATTTCGAGTTTGTCCTTGCTGTAGAAGGCCTGGCGGGGAGCGAGGGACAGAGACAGCACAGATAGAAAATCTCTGCAGGGTGAGGAGCCACGCTGAGCTCCGAGACCACAACTGCCACTCATTGAATCGTTAGCAATGAAAAGAAGGCAGTCAGGCTTGTTGTCTTGTCATCATATTATAAGAAAGTTGGCTGCAAACCAAATTAGCTAGCTATGGGAGTGTGAATGAGATTCTATGGAACATGAATGCTAATGAAACCCTTCTCTTTCTGCACGTTTCCCTACCCAGAATGTGCACTTACGGGAATAGAAAATATAGGTTTTTACATATTAAAAAAAATAAATAAAAAATTCCACTTAATCCATTCTCTTTTTTTTCCTATTGTTAATGTTTTTAGCAATTAAATAGCATTTTAGAGCAATTCTAATTCTCTATTACTCAGTTTCTAATGGCATTTAATGTTAGATGCTGGAGCCTTCTGTGATGTAAGGCATCGCTGCGCTGTTATTATAATGCATTGTTTTAGAAATCGGTCTACATTAACGATAATTGTATAGGCAAAAAAAAAAAAAGAAGAGTATAAAATATAAAATATAAAAAAAATAAAGCCGGATAATGGGCTGAGGTGAAATAGAAATAAATAAAAAATAAATAAATAAATAAATATATATATATATATATACATATAGTGATCTGGAATCAAGGGTGCTTAAAAAATATATATGAGTAATAAAATAATAAAAACAACATTGAGGGTGATAATGATAATGATAATAGGAGGAAGAAGAAGAATGATAATAATTAGGGATGAGCGAATCACCCGTCTAAACACAGCAACCCAGGTTAGGCTGGGTTCACACTGCGTTTTTGCAATCCGTTTTTTTTGTTGTTTTTTTTGCAAAAATCGGATGAAAAAAACGGATGCATTTTTAAACGCGTTTTGAACCCAGCCTTAAAAAAACATGTTTTTTTTTTTTTTATGGAAGTCAATTTAAAAACGGATCCATTTTCTTAAGGCTGGGTTCAAAATGCGTTTTTGCAATCTGTTTTTTTTTTTTCATCCTTTTTTTTTGCAAAAAAACAGATGAAAAATGGATAAAAAATGGATGCATTTGTGTGCATCCGTTTTGATCCGCTTTTCCATTGACTTCATTATGATAAGAAAAACGGGTCGTCTTTTTTTAACGGACACAAAAGTAGTGCCAACACTACTTTTGTGTCCATTATAAAAACCGATCTATTTTTTTGATAATGGAAGTCAATGGAAAAACGTATCAACGCAGATGCACACAAATGCATCCGTTTTTGTTTTTTTTTTCATCTGTTTTCCAAAAACGGATGAAAAAAATGGATTGCAGAAAAGCAGTGTGAACCCAGACTTAGGCTATGTTCACACAACATCAAAAATAGAGAAAAGGCGGCTGATTTTCATATTTAAAATATTGTCCGTTTTTGCCACGATTTAACTGACTGCAATGGCAATGCATTGGAGTCAATGGGAAGACGGACGTCCAATTCACACTATGCATTGAAAAACGGATGTTGTTGCCGTGGCCGTCAAAATAATGAACATGAACATTATTTTCGGACGTCTTTTGCAAACAGCGGACGTTTTTTATTAGTTGGTCACACACATTTCTTCTTTTGTAACCGTTCTTTCTCCGTTTTTACTATTAAATTCAATGGACTTTTAAATTAAGACACACCCAAAGTCCAATTAGTAATTTTCCAAACTAAAATAATGTGCAAACATCAGTCATTGCACTAAGGGAGACTCAAAATAACGGACGTCATTTTAAACGGAGCTGAAAAAACGTTGTGTGAACATAGCCTTAAGATGGAAGAAGCCCTAGGGAGTCCTACAAAACATGAATACAGCCATAGGCTATGTTTAAACAACTTTTTTTTTCTAAAATGACGTCCATCATTTCGCTGTATGGCCGCCCGTCAGTGTAATGAAGGCTGTTGGTTACTTTAGATTAGGTGGACTGATTGTCCTTTGAGTGTGTCTTTAATTTAAAAGTCCAGTGAATGTAATAGTAAAAATGGTGAAAGGACAGTGAGAAAAGAAAAACTGTATGTGAGCACCAAAAATATGACGTCAGCTGTTCATAATAAACATCCAAAAATAATTGTCATGATCATTATTTTGACGTCTGTTCAGACAACGTCCGTTATTATCGCTGTTATTATTAGTGTACAATATTAGTGTAATATTATTGTAATATTTATTTATTTATTATTTTTTTTTTATTATTATTTTATTTTATTTTTTAAAACATCATCCCTGGTTGTGTGTGGTATTACTCTGCTGTATTCATGTCAATGGCACTGAGCTGCAAAACAGGACTTTATTTATGCAAAAATAACTTTTTTTTATTTTTATTTTTTGCAAAATGCAAGAAGAATTGATTTTTATTTTTATTTTTAATTTTTTTGCTTTTCTCTAAGGAATTTTCAATAGAACTTCAAAAACAACAGGTGAAATGTCTGCACAAAATACACCCCCTCCAAAAGACACTTAAAATCACCAGGATCCCTCTAAACTGCCAGAACATTTTATATGTAATGCAAAACACTAAAAATAGTGGAGGAGGTGTTATCTATCCCAAGGTGTGTGACTAATCTGGCGGATCAGGAGTAAACTTCTCTACAGTTTGTAAAAATTCAGTTTCAAAACTTGCAGTATCCTTTTTCCAAGTTTGCAGATGAACAACCGGATTCCAATAATCACAGTCTCCCGGTCAGGTCATGCATGTGTGATGCCAATCCACTAACTTTCTAATGCCCCCCCCCATTCTAAGGGAGACTGGAGTTTTTGAGGTCACATGGGTTCAAAGCGGTCAGACCCCCTATGATCAGCTATTTAAATTCTTGTGGATAGGAGATAACATTGTCAGATAGAGAAGCCCCTTTCAGCTATGTTCCCACAAAAGCTGTCTTAACAGCATTATGGGCCCCTGGGCAGAGCTGTGAACTACCCCCGCGCCATATCTAAAGCCACCCGACTCCTTTCTCCGTAATAGCCATAAGCAAATAGAGAAAATACACATGACACAACAGGACTTGCACACTTTTTTCCTTGCATGGCTCTAGGCTGTACACTGTGAATGATTTTGAGGCCCCGCCTGGCGCATGCACACGCGATGATTATGATGATGTAATCATGCGGTGTGTTGGTCTGACGGCCACTCGTCACAGGGATTTGTTATGTGCAGCCACTAGCGAGGGGGAGCTCCCTGTGGTGCGGTCCATGGCCCTGTTCTTACAGGTGAGAATTACATTGACCGAGAAGCGAATTGTGCATCACTCCTTTGTCTTTCACAGTCAGTATTTTACAGTCAGTTCAAAGTGCAGAGGGCCCCCTATGAGCCATGGACCCTGGGGCAGCCGCCTACCAATGGGAAAGACAGGTCTGATTCCCAGTACAGGAATATAGCAGGGAAAAGCATCCATCTCGTAATATTGTTGGCGGCTAATAATGATCGTGATTATTATCGGACGTTACTATTACCAGATATCCACCTTTCTGCGCTACGTTCCTGCGATGGGAACAAACCCTTTAATTGATTTTACTGCAGTTCCTTGTTCACATTGCAGAGCATTCCAATAGTGCCGTGTCCCTTGTTGTTGCGCAGAAAGAAAACAGCCATGGAGACTGAGAAGTACACTTTGGCTGTGTCCCTTCATACTTGCAATTGGAAGGGTTCCCAAAAATTGGAGCCCCACCAATCGTGAAGTCATGGCTTCCTCCCACCTGAAAGCCTATCTATATGGCAAGGTTAACAAATCAAATGACTCTTGCAATCTCGACATAACTTCAACAGAATCATGGATTGGTAAGACTAAAATATAATTTCGTTAATATACACAATCTTTAAAGCGTTACTACCGTTTAACAAACATGCCCAGCCCATTGCTTTCCCTGTCTTACTGGGGTATATATGTTTTATAGACTGACTATAGAATTTTTTCTCCCTTGCACTGTTTGCACTTCACATATTGTTTTTCGCACATCACCACTTTGTTATTGTACCTTCTTGTCACGTTTGTTTATGGGTGTTTCTTGGTCACATGTTGGTATATATATGTTGTGCTTCTGTTCAATTAGTGTTTCTCTCTAGTGTTGTATCTTGAATAGCGTAGTTAGTTTGTTCCTATTCCACTCTAACATGGCTCTTCATCTAGGAATGCACATTTATGGTCATTTTCGTCCCATCAATCTGAGTGGTCATTTATAAAGATGAGCGAACCTCGAGCAACTTCGAATTTGTCCAAACCCGAGCATGCAGAATTTAATTTATGGTGGTTGAAGAAGTTGTTTACAGCCCTAAGTCTGCATGGAAATCATGGATACAGCCATAGGCCACAGGGGTGCCTACATTTTCTAGGGCAGCATCCAAGTTCTTCAGCCAATGGTAATCAAATGCTGCATGCTGCATGCTTGGAAGAGCCAGAGCGTGCCCGAGGTTCACTCATCTGTACTAGGGATGGTCCGAACCTGCCTAGGGTCGGGTTCGTAAGAACCTGAACTCTCGGCAATGATACCCGCTGTCAGCCCGCTCCGTGGAGAGAGTGGATACAGCAGGAGGGCTGCCTGGAAAACTGGGATACAGCCATAGCCATAGGCTGTATCCCAGTTTTCCAGGCGGTCCTCCGGCTGTATCCACCCTCTCCACCGAGCGGGCAGAGAGCGGGAATCATTGCTGAGAGTTCAGGTTCGTATGAACCCGACCCTAGGCAGGTTCGGACCATCCCTAATCTGTACCCATTTACAGCGTAAGGGGTGTTCGGTGAGAAAACGCTGAATGTTGCTGAAATTTTTAAACCTAGGGAAACTTGTAATTTGCACAAAAATTCTTCAATTTAAATCTTAGCGTCGGAGTGACGGATTGAAATAAGAGTGATATTTCCTGATTCAGAGATAGATTGCGATACAAAAGCATTTTTATGGGGTCCACTTTTAGTAACATATCATGTTCTCAGAATAGAAAAATAGAGCAACAATACTAACTCAGGGAATCACACACAAATTCTAAGCCAAAGAGGTAGATAAACAGAGGAAAGAATCCACCGGGGAAAGATTTATATAGCAACTAAAGACACCTGGGGACATCTTCCTTGCCCCTATGGGATGTAAATGCGTGACAGATGGTACAAGACCATTACAATATATTTACTGTTGTTAAGATGTATTATATAAAATAATATTACTGGCAATAGGGAAAGCAGTAGACACGTAAGGATAACATAGTTGAAAATTATATCTAGAGTAAAATAAATAAATGATGGAAAACAGGAATATAAACAAATGGGAAGAATGGGAGTGTACACCCCGGGACTACTTTTCCTGGGAGATTTTTCATAATCCCTAAAGTGGCTCTTCCTGACCAGTTTTGCTCCTAGATAAAAATACTCCGGTTGTTCAGACAGAAAAGCTGGCAGGTCCATTGGGACTGGAAGCCTTTCTACCTATAAAGCTTGTACAAGACTGTTCTTAGCACCAGTGCAACAGACTGATAAGTGAAAATGTTATGTTACGTGAGTGGACAACGCATGACAGAAAATATAAAAGACTGACACCATGTTCTTTTGGAAGAACCTTGTCAGGGTTGTCAATTGCAATTTCATGTTTTCTGGAAGGTTAAGGTGGTAAGGGGAAAAAAAACTACTTTAGAGCACTAGACTTTCTCAGTGATATTTAGCAGAACCTAGTATACCTAGTATCTATATTTGTTTTGTCATATATATTCGTAAAGGTTGGGTTCACGCTACGTTTTTTCAATTTTTTTTTCATTGGTTTGTGCAAAAAACAGATTGGAAGAACGGATGCATTTGTGTACATCCATTTCACCATTGACTTCCATTATTTAAAAAAAGCATCAAAATGTATCCGTTTTTTTAATGTACACAAATCTAAGGACATTTTTTTGTATGTAAAGAAAACGGATATGTTTTGATCCGGTTTTTATAATAGAAGTCAATGGAAAAACAGATCAAAACGGATGCACACAAATGCATCCGTTTTTCTATACGTTTTTTTGCAGAAACAGATTGCAAAAACATAGTGTGAACCCAGCCTAAGCAGAGTCTTTTTTTGGTGGTGTCTTATCTAATTAAGAATAGTCACTATCCTTCTCATAAATTGAGCATATCTTCTGGCTATTCAGGTAGAAGTTGGTGTAGATTTCAGTTATAATTTATGCCTATCATTAAGTATAACTTGTACTTAAAGGGGTTATCCAAAGTTAGTAAAAATACAGCTACTTTCTGGCAAAAAACACTGCCACCCCTGTTCTCAGGTTGTCCTCTGATTTACAATTCAGTGCCATTCATTTCAATTGAACTGAGCTGTAAAACCAGACACCCAAACTGAGCACAAAAGAGGCGCGGTTTCAAGAGGCCATGTTTTTTTGTTAGCTTGAACAACCCCTTTAATCTATTGGTTGCCTCAGGCCACACCCCTTTTCAAAGCCCCTACCACTTTCGGCCAAACCATGCCCACTTGGTGAACACATCTTAAGTGCTAAAAATGTTTGTATTTTTGTGTAAAATAAAAATGTATACATTTTCCCAATAGCTATAAAAAATCTGAAATCCATTTTTTTTTTAGCAAAATCTTTTGAAACCTTAGTCTTAAAAAGAAAAAAAAAAACTCTGTGTCAACAAATTCTAAGGATTTTTGTAAAAAATGTTCTTAAAAAAATTTATAATAAAAATCATAGATGTTGCTAAGGGCTTATGGACCCTGGGGTAAAAGCTCAGCTTACCATGGGGTCTGTTGCCCTTCAATTGCTATGCCACTGATGCAAATGATCGAAAAATAAATACAAAAATAAAATCTATAGCTATACAGCAAAGACTGTAACATCTAAAATTAATTGGTTCTATTTGTAATCTTTCCCTCTAATTTGACTTGAGTGGCATAAAACAATGATCCTACCGGTACTATGAAGATAAAGTCCCAAGGAAGAAACTGGCTTCCCCAAAGAAAACCGCTAATACTATTTCTTGGCTCTTCGGTTTCGCCCAGCACTTGTAACATTCTATTAATAAGATGATTGGAATTTGGGATAATTAAAATTAATAAAATTCAAACAGCTGGGAAAATCAACAAATGCTTTCCCGGCCCTCTGTGATATAGCGATTCCTTTGTAACCGAGTTTTAAAGTTTCACCCTTGGTGGTTTTACAAGTTTAAAATAGCTGTTGGAAGAAGTCAAGCATGTTTATTAGCATTCCGTAAGATTGTAAAACGAAAACACCTGGGAGGTTTACGTTTTATATCTCTGGCAATGCTAATTATTCTCTTAGGGCCTAATTAGGCAAACCCTTATTTGACTTTTTAACAAGCTTTTACCTATATTACAACTGAATTAACAAACAGCAAGAATTGTGATCACATCAATTTTATATCCTGCTCAGGTATTTCCAGCCATTTATTTTTGCTGAACGTACAGCCGAGCAGATGCTTAGCCAATGTTTCTATGAATCAGAATTACAACTCTGATTGTGATATATAATGATCATTGGTAATAGACGAAGACGTACGAAAACGTGAAATAAATTAACTAATTCATTAGCTGGTTGAGTAACACATTTATCAGACCTACACAATGTATACATGCGGGATAGCTGTAAGAGTAGGATGATTATTGATAAATGAGTGAAGGGTCTTCTGGTAGTTAAAATAAAGTACATGAAACTAGGGTAATAAGATAAAAATGTTTATTCACCCATAAGCTATGTTCCCACACAGTATTTTTGCTCAGTATTTTGGGTCAGTATTTTGCAACCAAAACCAGGAGTGGATTGAAAACACAGAAAGGCTAGGTTCACATACTGTTGAAATTGAGAGGTTGGCCAACATTTAATGGCAAATAATGGCTGTTATTTCAAAACATCGCCCCTTATATGGCGGCCATCCTCTAAATTTCAACAGTGTTTTAACATAGCCTTCCTGTGTTACCAATCCACTCCAGGTTTTGGTTGAAAAAAATACTGACCATAATACAGAGCAAAAATACTGTGTTGGAACATAGCCTTAAAAGGGTTTTATGGACAAAACAGTCTGATAAGCTATCCACAGGATTGATTATCAGTGATTGATCGGCAAGAGGGCAACTAGAGGTGAGCGAACTGAATCTTACCACCCATGATTCATTACAAACTTTTAGGAAACTTTGTAAGGAGTTTGTAGAGCTGAAGGCCGCATAATTTAATATACGTTAAAAAAAAGTGTATGCTCACCTCTCTACACTGTCCTTGTGTCCTCCCATGGGTCTTGCGTGTTCAGCTGCTCAGCTAATCACTGGCTGAGATAGCACTTTGACCAGTGATTTGCTAAGCAGGCTGTTACTCCCAAAACAAGAGTAACAGCCCGCTCAGCCAATCAATGACTAACTGAGACAGGAGAGTGCCACAGCCAGTGATTGGCTGAGCAGGCTGTCACTCTCAACTCAGAAGTGACTGCCACGTATAGTTTTGTTTTTAATGTAAACAAAAACATAGTCAACCTAATTTTTGTGTCTGTTAAAAAAAAAGGATCCGTTTTGATCCGTTTTTTTTTATAATGGAATTAAATGGAAAAACAGATCAAAACGGATGCACACACATGCATCCGTTTTTCATCTGTTTTTCGCAAAAAAAATGAATTGCAGAAACGTAGTGTGAACACAGCCTTACTTGTTATTTGTTACTTTGCACAAGATGCTGCCTCCAGAGTGTAATCCCCTCTCCTCTATCCCTATGCAATGTAATCATCATCAGCAACAGAAACAATTCACTACTTAGAACTTGTATAACCCCTTTCTTGCTGTAACCCTGCCGCAGTTTCTTTCATTTCTGCTCCCAGAGCACCTTGCATCAAGTAACCCCTTCTCCATGCACGTACCTTCTATACTAGTGTACTGCAATTCATCCCCCAGCACAGTCTCTTCAGTCTGGTGCACTTTCTCCAGAACTGTATGCTGTCATAGCAAAGATGAATAGGTGCTGTACTGTAATTGGCCAAAGAAGCAAGGGGAAGGCAAACTGGGTGTGTGTACTGCTGGCAAGTAACCAATGTCTGGTCATGGTCCATAAAAAGAGTAGAATGAGAAATAGCTGTGCGTCATAGGCTATAGGCTCCCCACCTCTGGTATAACCCCTCAGATGCCACAGTCACTATTGATGTGGCATCTGAGGGGGTAACCTGACAAGCATCAGGGTAGTCTTTGATCACTGCCACTAAAAGTGAATATGAGCTACAGTATGTAAGACAACCATAGTGCTCGTGTACACCCAAAATAGTCTGTGCAGCCTTGTTTTAGAACATAATTTCCTATCGCATGTTTGTATACATCCTATATACCTATCTTCCTATATAAAGTATTCTGACTTTTAATATTCTACATGTCAACATTGCATTAATATAGTCATATTACACCATTGTATTTGTAATTTTAGTTTGATTGGTTTCGGCAGTAAAATATATCCCTAATACTTCTATATTTCATTCTACTGTTGTCAGGACCAGTTATTGTTGTGCAGCCAGACAGAACACAGACTGAATGATATTCAGACTCGTGAGGAAGTCCAATTTTTTGGGACTGAGGGAATTGGCTGAGTTATAATATGCTGACTCCTTCCCAAGCATTATTAATGCCCATGACAAATGTAATGCCTTGTTTTTATAGATATAAATCTATAAAAGAAATAAAGAAACACTGGTTAATAATAACTCTTATGATGCTTCCAACAGAGAGGAACATTCAAAATATCACATGGAAGTTATAAGGTCTGAAGTGACCAGAGCGGATTGCACTCCGTAACCATAAAAACATATTGTAGGATTTATGAAATATCCCATAACAGTCTAAGAAAACCTGGCGTACAGACTTCCTTGTGTTCTTATGGATCAGATGGATCAGATCCAAAACAATTATAATTAATGGTAGATTCCAGTAAAGGGGTTATTCAGGATAAGAAAAACAATAGCTGCTTTCTTCAAGAAACAGCGCCACTTTTGTCATCAGTTTATGGGTGGTATTACATTAAACTTCCATTGAAGTGAATGGTGTAGTGTCAGAAACAACCTGAGGACACATGTGGCACTGTTTTTGTAAAAAAAAAAAGCTATGTTTTTCTAGTTCTGGATAAAACCTTTAACCCACTTAATCATTACTACAGTTTTTTTTTTTGTTTGTTTGTTTTGTTTTTTTTACCTTGGAGATAAAGTTTGCTGGCCCAGTGCAGTATCTGTATTTGGTCAAAGTTGGATGGCATGTTCCCTTGCACCCAACAAACTGTGAAGTTGTGAAAAGGTGACTAATAAGAATGGCCTCAGCAGTGACCCAAAACAATAAAACCTTTAAAGGGGTTATCCAGCGCTACAAAAACATGGCCACTTTCCCCCTACTGTTGTCTCCAGTTTGGGTGGGGTTTTGAAACTCAGTTCCATTGAAGTAAATGGAGCTTAATTGCAAACCGCACCTGAACTGGAGACAACAGTAGTGGGAAAAGTGGCCATGTTTTTGTAGCGCTGGATAACCCCTTTAACCTACTTAATCATTACTACTGTTTTTTTTTACCTTGGGGATAAAGTTTGCTGGCCCAGTGCAGTATATGTATCTGATCAAAGTTGGATGTCATGTTTCCTTGCACCCAGGCAACTGTGAAGTTGTGAAAAGGTGACTAATAAGAATGGCCTCAGCAGTGACCCAACACAATCAGTTACTGGTTGAGTGGCTGCAGTTCCTGCAGAGTCAACACATCGCAGGAAGTAGTGGTGAGTAAAGGAGATCGAACACCATAAAATCTTAGTTAGGATTCAGCCTATTTCCTAGGCTTAATCCCGGAATTCCAGGGGGTACCTGGGCTGTCTCCTCCTTCCCCACGGACCGGGAAGACATCGGGAATCAAATGCGGAAGGTTCGATAAGGTTCCGGTTCGATAGAACATAAGATTTTATGATGTTCGATCATCTCTAGTAGTGCGCACTGGGGATTGGACACCATTAGAATGGTAGGGTTGGGAGATAAGAACAGATGAGTTCTAGTGTTGAGCAAGCATAGTGCTTAAGTGCTCCCCCCTCCCCCTCCCAGGTTTGTCTGGGGTTCCACTAATGTCAATATGAACTCAACAGGCACTAGGCCTGGGGTACAAAACACCTTAAAAAAGTGCTTGATTGAGTGGTACATCTCGTGGTGCTCGGGTCTCAACGCCAACACCCTCCCTCCCCTAAAGCATCTTATCCCAAATTGTATATTCTGTTTCTTTTTCTTGGCCCCTCCTCTCAGCAGTATCCTTATTGGATGTAAGAGGTACACATCTTAGCTTAAAAGGGCCAGAGAAAAATTATGAGAGCCCGCCTTCTGGGCACTTGCCATGTCAATGCCCATGACTTGAGATAACATTTTCCTTAGTCATACAAGTATGCTCGTCCCTGACCTCTGTATAGGACTGAGGATCAAAGCTGGAAATCAGATTCTATATTACTATGGTGTTTTAGAAAATTAAATTACAAAAATTATTATTATTATTATTATTATTATTATTATTTTTAAACATGTTTTTTTATGTATGATATTAAATTGCATTTCCTGCGTATTTTATATAACATCATTATGAGACCCAAGGATAATAATACACGTAAAATACTTTAAAACCCCAGAGTGTCGGAAATGTCTGGTGAAATACGACTTGAGTAATTTCAGAATTATGTTGATGTTTTTGGTTCATCATGAGGACATAGATACCAGAATAAGTGAAGCACATTCTTTATACATGTGCAGCCAGCAGGGTGTAGAATTCATTTTCTGCCAGATGCCTCACATTCTTTGAACTTCTGATGATCAGAAATAACCAATTTAAATTATTTAACATTTTTTTTCCCAGTGGGATAACATGTAGAAAGGCTGTGATGTAATCCTACAAGTATAAGAAGGAGGAAAGGGCAATGCTCTTCTAAAAGCAAGCTGCTATGGACATATAGTTAAAAAATAGCAACTATTAATATGAGCACTGGGATTGTTATTAACCCTTTAAAAAGCGGTTTGTTATGTTTTACTACTGTCAAATAATACAAATAATATATAAAAAAAAAAATATTAATACAATTTTTGTGTATTAACACCTTTTTTTTAAAGTTTTTTTAGAAGAAAGTGGCAATCTTATGGTTAGGGCTTTCATCATGCAGGATAAGTTATGTCATCTTCTACAGGTTCAAACATTTCCAGATGTGTCATTGCCAATTTTAGGAAAAGGGAGGTGATCCGAATTTTAAAGCGGTAGTGCGGCGTCCCATCCTCCCCCCTCCACCCCCAAAACAAAAAAAACATAGACATACTCAGAAGATATCTTTACCAACCCACTGATGACGATCACTGTTCAAATTACCCGCCGGCCGCCTCCCTGCTATCTTCAGTGCCGTCCTCACTTCTGGGTCCGCGTGCAGTAAATGGGAGAGAAAAGGCTGCTGGTGGGCATGTTCACTAGCAGCCTTTTCCTCTCTTATTCACTGCTGTGGAAGGCAGGGGAGAGAAAGGAAACCAGGACTGCCCGCTGCTGTGACAACATCGACCCAAGATGGTGCCCGGGAGAAGAGGATGAGGTTGACAGTGATTTAGTATGTATACTTTATTTAACTGGTGTGGGGGGGGGCAGACAGCTTATTAACACACATTACAAGGTTATATAAATTTGTAATGTGTGTTAATTAAGCAGAAAAAGAAATTTGCCGCACTGTTTCCCTGTTTTCCAGGCTGTATTCGGGCTGTCTCCACCTTCCCCACGGAACAGGAAGGCAGCAGGAGTCAAATGCCAATGGTTCGGGTTGGTACAAACCTGAACCTCGGCCCTGTTAGATCATCTCTAGTCATTTTAAACTCAAAATGACATAGTTACATAGTTAATATAGTTGAAAAAAGAAGAATGTCCATCAAGCTCAACCAAGGAGGGGATGGATACATGGAAGGGTATTTTGGTCTAACAACTTGTCTAGGCCGGATTTGAAGCCCTCTACTGTTTTTGTTGTGACCAGATCCTGCGGTAGACTGTTCCACAGATTCACAGTTCTCATGGTAAAGAAGACTTGTCGCCTCCGGAGATTGAACCTTTTTTTCTTCAGGCGGAGGCAGTGCCCCCTTGTCTCTCCAGGCGGAGGCAGTGCCCCCTTGTCCTTTGAGGGGGTTTTACCTGGAACATCTTTTCCCCATATTTCTTGTAGGGGCCATTTATATATTTAAATAAATTAATCATATTGCCCGTTATACGTTTCTTCACGAGACTAAACAAATTTAATTCAATTAATATTTCCTCATAACTAAGATGCTCCATTCCCCTTATTAGTTTAGTTGCCCGTCTTTGTACCCTCTCCAGCTCTAGAACGTCCTTTTTATGAATCGGGTTCCAAAACTGGACGGCATACTCTAGATGAGGCCGCACCAAAGCTTTATAAAGCGGTAATATTATATCCCTGTCCAGAGAGTCCATGCCTGTTTTAATGCATGACAATATCCTGCTGGCCTTAGAAGCAGCTGACTGACATTGTGTGCTGTTCTGTAGTCTATTATCTACAAGTACACCCAGATCCTTCTCCATCAGCGACTCTCCCAGTGTAACTCCCCCCAGGACATATGATGCATGCGGGTTATTAGTACCCAGGTGCATAACTTTACATTTATCCACATTGAACCTCATTTGCCAAGTGGACGCCCAAACACTCAGTGTGTCTAAGTCATCCTGTAACATCTGCACATCCTCCATAGACTGTACTGTACTACAAAGCTTGGTGTCATCTGCAAGATAGAAACATTGCTGTTAATTCCATCCTCAATATCATCAATAAACAAGTTAAACAGAAAGGGGCCCAGTACTGACCCTTGGGGTACACCACTTATTACTGCGGACCATTCAGAGTAGGATTCATTGACCACCTGTTAGGACTCTTTCGGCTCCTGGCAACGCCGATGCATGCAGTCAAAGCATACATGACCGCTCAGGCCGGTTGCTAGGGGCGCGACAACGGCGCTCATAGCAGCTGGACTGCTTCTTGTGTTTTTTACCTACTCGGCTCTGCTATTCTGTGTTGTAGCAGAGGCCAGGGTTCCACTGCCCTGGCTGAGCAGCATAGGTGTTGTGTGTGTTAGCTGATTGGTAGTGTCAGCTGTCAATCAACAATCAGCTGTCAGTAATCTTGAGTCTGGAACTTATAAGTATCCTCCCCAGTCTACTATGCTTCGCCTATGAAAGTCCCTGGCTTGCCTGGTGTTACTTGATCTAGCATTCCCTGCATTATATCCTGGTTACCTGACTTCAGCTTTGACTACTTGACTATTCTTTTGGACACGATTTGGTACTTGGTTGCTCGGCTGGTTTTGACTCGGACTTCTGACTTCCCTTTATTGTGTTGTGTATTGTCTTGTTTTGTTTTGTGTATTCACTGTAGTTAGATCAGGGACTGCCGTCCAGTTGTCCGTTTGCTATATTAGAGCATCTGAGGCAAGCAGGTAGGGGCAGTGGGGCGGGTGCTAGCTTCAGGGTTCACCTGTCCTTTTGTCTCTCTGTCCTGATCCTAACACCACCCCTCTCTGGGTACGATCAATAAGCCAGTCTTCAATCCAGTTACAGACTAAACTTTCCAAACCCATAGACCTTAACTTACCCATCAGACGCCCACGACAGACATCATTTTTTTCATTTTCAAAAACGGAGAGGAAAAAAACTTGTGAATATACAGCTTTAAGTCAGTAGTTAAAAATCATTCTGCGGTTTTAAAATGTTCCTCATGTTAGCCCCAGCCTTAACATTGTATTACATAATCAAACATATCCAAATCCCCTTTTAATGACTTCTTTGAATTACAAATTACCAATGTCAATTTTGGAACAAGTATGATCTTTAAAACTCATTCTATTATTAACCTATGAAAAATAAAGATTTAAAATTGGAATTCAATTAACAGATATGAAATCCTAATGTATCCGGTTAACTACAGAGCCATGGAGTTGTATTGTAAAAAGAAATCACATTTGTCAATATTATATAAAAAATAATAATAATAATGATAAATTCAAATTTAAATTTTTTTTGTCAGTTAAACTGTCTTCAGTTAGAATCTAACTTCATGTTCTATCTTCATGTGCTGCAAAAGCCCAAAATTAGACTGTAAGTAACATTTCAGAAGGTTGTGCCTCGTAGATCTGTCACCGTATTCTAGGAGACTATACAGTATTAATAATGCCAAGAAGCAAATTGCAAGCAGATGGTATAATATTATTGAATTCATTTTTCATTAGGGAAACTAAACTGTCTACATGTGTGTAGAATACAATTTAATTTAGACTGCATTATATGTATTTTTTTTTATCATAATATAAAGTTTATATCTTCTTCCACTTACAGAGCTGAGGTACAAAGAACACAGAATACCGGCTAAAACACAACTGTTATTTTTTTTTTTTTTTACCCTAATTGTAATATAACAATGGGATCCAATAAAGACAGGATGAAAGCTGTGTAATATAGAGGGGATTAAAACGGATATGAGTATATATTAAAAATCTAGTATATATACTCTGATCTTCTTAAGACCTCTGTTGATGTATTTGGGATTATACCATAATCTGAACACATTATGCCCCATATAAATATTCCCTTTACTATGTAAACTATACAGTCCAAACCAGTCTTATAGAAATTGATAAAAAAAAAATAAAGTAAAAAAAAAGTTTATATATATATATATATGTGTGTGTGTGTGTGTGTGTGTGTATATATATATATGTGTGTGTGTGTGTGTGTATATATATATATATATATATATATATATATATATGCGCCTGTTTACATTAATATACATAAATGGTTTAATACTATTGTAATAAATCCAGCTCTTTTTTTGCTATTTTCTTTTAGAAACATTAGAAACCATTAGAATTGGTTATTGTAGTGGGATTAACCCCCTGTTTAGACCTGATTCAAAATTGTTATTTTCACTTTAAATTATAGGTTTAGCCCTGATCCCTGATGACATTTCTTTTGCGGTGAAACATGTTGGGAGGTACAGTAATGTTTTAGATTTTTATTAGCCCCAAGTGAACCCAAACCTTTGTCCTTGCCTACTTTGCACACTGCCCTACAACAACTTCCAAGCTGGGTGATGATCCCTGCGCTGCTATGTCATACATATATCAAGAGCACCTGTAGAGGATAGCTGCCTCTTTAAATATCTCTTAACAACAATCTGCAGGAGAGCTGGGACACACGATTGGCCCAGTTCACCTGCAGTGCTGATAGGCCTACCAAACCGACACACCCCTGGTCATTGATTGGCTGCTCGTCCACAGTATCAGCAGACCAGGCAGATTCAATGCCTCTCATCTCTGATGCTGCAGCGAGGAGCAGGCACTTCTGTAGCTCATGTTTGTAGGAAATTGTATTTCGAAGCTGTATTATTGTTGTATATTTCTATTGTATTTTGTTATTAACAAATTACAGACTGGTCTGGTTCATTAGTTTGCACTGGTGCTTGGTTAGGTGGAGGAGGTGTTCCGGCGACATGTCCCAGCACTATGTATTGTGATACATTTGGAGGTATAATAGCCATGATTAAGGATGTGTAACGCGGCTGAAACACATTGGCGTATTTCTTGTTGGGGGCATGCCCCCAAGTTTGACCATTGTTTTTGACTGAACGCTGGACTCACGCCTGTTTGTAAAGTTCATTACCTGCACCTGTTGGGCTAAGTTCACACAACGTTGAGAAAATTGAGCAAAGGTGCCCAATGTCGCTATTTAAAAAAAACATTCCTTTTTGCCGCGATATAACTGACTGCAATCGCAATGCATTGAAGTCAATGAGAAGACGGACGTCCAATGCACACAATGTGTTGAATAACAGACGTTTTTGCCGCGGACGGCAAAATATTGAACATGATCATTATTTTTGGACGTCTTTTGCAAACAGCGGGCATTTTTTATTAGTTGTTCAAACACAGTTTTTCTTTTGTCGCCGTTCTTTTTCCGTTTTTACTATTTAATGGACTTTTCAATTAAGCCGCACCCAAAGGGCAATTAGTAGCTCCAAACTAGAATAATGTACAAACACCAGTCATTGCACTAAGGGGAGGCCAGGTTGCTAAATAACGTCCGTTATTTTAGACTTAAAATAACGGACGTCATTTTACGTCATTTTAAACAGAGCTGAAAAAAACGTTGTGTGAACAAAGCCTTGGAGTGTGAGCCCATCCGGTCAAGTCTCAATTAAAGCAGTAAGCTGGATTTTTCCTTAATGCTGTTACTTTTGTAGCCCAGACTCTTGAGTTCCTGACAAATCCATTGTCATCAGTGTTGTTGAAGAAAGACAAGAAACCTAAAATGTAATTCTATGGAGAGAAAAAAATAAAAAGCCATGGCTGCACATCCAAAAGCCACACACTGACCCATTGATACCACTTTTTCCACAACACCAATGTCCATAGGGAGCAACCCAATGGTCCAGCAAAACCGATGCCGTGGCCCAAACCTCTTAACTATGGGCCACCCCACAGACAACACATTGCGGCAATAACGGCCACTGCACAGCCCCACACCATTCAGATGGACAAGCACACCTTATGCACCAAGCCAAGAGACTGAGGGGAAATAGGTACTGACCCTTATACAGACTATTGCCAATGAAAAATAACTGGGTGTAGTAGAAGTGCTGGAACCAATGGATGGGTATAAAAATAAGCAAACAAAAAAATAAATTTTCTTTAAAAGAAAAGGAAATTTGGAAATTTTTCGGAATGATACTGACCCATTCAATAGACTATGTCCGTTTTAGGCCATGTTTCTACTATGTTTTTTCCCCTCCGTTTTTGAAAAGAAATAAAATTACATCCATCATTTCGCTGTTCCATTGAATTTAATGCCGTTTTCCTAAAAATAAGGCATAGTGGAGGATTTACAGGATAGCTAAAAATAAGGCATCCCCCGAATGTAAGACCCCCCCCACCACCAGGGTTAAGCTGGTTTGTGATTACAACTACTATATAGTATATAATAAATGTTGATTTTTTTTGTTTTGTTTTGTTCAACAATAAGTGTGAATTCTTCTTAATGGAAAAATAAGACATCCCCTGAAAATAAGACATGGCACATCTTTGGGAGCAAAAATCAATATAAGACACTGCCTTAGTTTTGGGGAAACAGGGTAGTAAACACAGTTAAAGAAAGGTGTAAAAAGAAAACCTGTGTGTGCACAACTTAAAAATAACATCCCGTAATTGCTAAGGACGTCCGAAAAATAATTGTCATTAGAGATGAGCAAATTGCAGATGTAAAGGAAGCGAACTACTTCATTTGATCTGCGCTTGGCTCATCAATATACTGGCCTGCCAGCACTGCTTTGCTTCCTGCCACTCCACCCCGGGGGGGGGGGGGGGGGGGAGCTGGATCCTAATCCTGGGAAACTGAGAGAAGTTTCCCAGGATTAGATCCAGCTGTTCCCAGCATCCTGGGGAAAGCTCCCACAAATGACCGTTTCACTGAAAGCATTCTCAATGATCACTTGCAGGTATAACCCCATTTCACAGCTTAGTGGTCAGTTGGGGGCAGGCAATCAAAAATTTGCTATGGGGCACAGCCATTTCTAATTACACCCCTACTGTGTGCATTGGGTGTCCATCATTCCGGAATTGCATTGAAGTCAATTGCGGCAATAACAGATGCGGCTTTAGGGCCAGTTCACACTTAGCAAATTCGGCAGAATGCTGCTTGCCTCAGTGTCAAACGGTGACTCTTTTGGAGGGCTTGTGCGCCTCCACTCTCCTCCGCCCTCCTCCGCTCTCTTATGCCCTCCACTCAAAGAATTGACACACACCAACCACACAACTGTTGTGTGGTAGACACTGCATTTGAAGATTATGATCTTTACCACTCTGTGGAGGTCATTGCCTTTGCCTTGTGCTATGTGATCTGCATTCACAGACCCATGATTAAGGGCAAGTTTGCCGAAAACATGTTGGCCTTTTAAATGAATTTATAAATTAAGTATTTTTTATGAGAGCTGGAGATATCCGTTCTTCTTCTACACACATATGTACTACACCTAAAGTGTATGTGCCCTAGACCTGCACTTAGCGGCATAACTACTACTGTAGCAGCCATATCGGCTGCTATGGGGCCCGCTGCATCAGGGGACCTTGTGGCGTTCTCCTGCAATACACTGGGCTCCCTAAGCTATCATCATTTGCAGCACCAGGTAGCCGAGCAGGCCTTCCGGGATCTGAAAATGTCCCTTTAACTGATGAGAACTATCAGTTATGAGTACACTTGATGACTTAGTGGTCTGTCAGGATGGGAATTAGGGCCCCAATCAAAAATTTGCTATGGGGCCCAGTAATTTCTAGTTACGCCCCTGCCTGCACCACCTCTCCGTCCCTCCTCCCCGCCCTCCTCATCATTAGGAATGCCCTGGGCAGTATTTTTCACCTGTCTGAACACTGCACAGGTGCCTTAATGATCCAAGAAATGAGAAGTTTACAAACAGGTGATGAATAGGAAATATCCTGCCTGGGGCATTCCTAATGATGAGGAGGGTGGGGTGGAGGGACGGAGAGGGGGTGCAAGCCTAGGGCACAGACACTCTAGGACACGCCAATTTGGCACAGGGCTGCAAGTTTAAAAGTTGTATTTTAGGTTAATAACTGCATCACCTGCCGAATGGACCCCAGGACAGATCTTGGATTAAAGGCAGCTATCCGAAGGTACAAGTAGTTTGGGGTGTCATATTGTGAGTACAGAGTTGCTTTAAACATTACATCTCACTAGGGATGAGCGATTGTTTGAAAAGTTCGGTCGATCCGGCAAACTTTTGCAAAGTTCGGATTCGTACGAACCGAACCTAAAACGAACCTTGCTATAACAGCTGAATAATTGCAGCTACAGTAGTGGGAGTCTGATAGGGTATAGTTTTGTTTAGTTGCAGTTGCTATTACAATGAAAAAAGGGGAAAAAAATCAAAGTGCAAAAATAGTGAAAATAAATTAGCCAAGGTGTAAGTGATTACACGGGACATAGGACACAAAGTTCCTTGGACCCAGTAGGGTGGAAAAATAGACATTTGACAATCGAACCAGCAGCAATAATAGTACTGTATTGGACCCAGTGTGATGGAGAACAGACAATTGACGGAGGAGGAGGCAGTAGCACTTGATTTCACCCAGCCCAGTATGGTTGAGAACAGACTATTTGAGGAGGAGGAGGAGGCAGTACCTGATTGCACCCAGGCCAGTATGATTGAGATCAGACTAATCATGGAGGAGAAGGAGGATGTTCAGCCTTGGAGTGGTGGCCTGGGAATCCTCATTGATGATGTTGTTCACCGCACTTTCAAGAACACGGACGAGTGGAATGATGTCGTTGATGCCTGCTCACAGAATTGCGTCCTCAAAAGAGATCTACAATTGGCAGGACTTGTTCGAAGAAACCTGTGCACTATGAGGTTTATCACATGTGCCATACAAGGTGTATGACGCAGCCCTCCCTTCTGCACTGCAGAGAAAAGGTTCCTCCCTTTGTGGGCTACAACACTTTCCACCGTTAGTTGACCTTGGGTCAGCCATTCATATATCTCCTCCTCCCTGATGGTCCGGAGGAGCTCCTGCCCACTGTGGCTCCGTTCACCCAGGCTCACAAAATGGAGGACAGCCTGAAAGCGCCGGGCCTGACATCGTTGGTAAGACACCGGGGCAGGTTGGACTGCAGTCAAAGCGGTGGATGGTTGCAAGCTGGTGGAAGCAAAACTTGTGCAGAACTGGCCCCCTAAAGCACCGGGGAGGTGACAGTGGCAAGAATGGGCTAACTTTCTGGTGGTCTTCTGGGGGAATGTTGACCCAATGGGCAGTAACAGACATGTACTGCCCTTGTTCATAATTAAAGGACCAGACATCAGCACTGGGGTGCACGGTCTTGGACACCAAGAATCCCAATGAGTCGCCAACATTTTTTTACACAACTCTGCAGTGATGGGATAGCCGATGGGATTTTTTTTTCTCGAACAGTGATGGGACTTTTTTTTGTTTCTTGGACAGTGATGGGACTTTTTTTTTAAACTTTTTGTTGTTGCGGCTAAACGGGGTTCTCCTATTTTCAAACCTGATTGTAAAGAGATGAACTGATTTTCCCTCAAAAAATTCGATAAGCTTGAACACTGAAGTTGCTTTCATGTGTCTTGGTTAATACTCACAGACAGCTGTTGCATTACATTTTTGATTAGGCAGCACCCAGGTATATCTGAGGAGACTAATTTAAGGTCTCACCCTAACAGGGGTGACGTCACACTTGTTGATATTCACAGAAAACCAGGATACAAGGGATTATAGGAGTAATAATCCCTTGTTTCCTGGTCTACTCTGTGAAAAAAAGTACAATTTTGCGTCACCATTGTTATTTTTACCAGATTCGTAACAAACTTTCTCAAAGTTCGGTTCGGTGCAGAACCAAACTTTTTCCAAAGTTCGTAACGAATCTGTTTCGTACCGGTTTGGTTCGCTCATCCCTACAACTTACTTTATATTTGAAGCCTTCACTTTAAGGGTGAGCTCTAACACAACACTTACATTTTATGCATTTATATATTCTGTATTTTGAAGCAGGAGCAGGCTTAAATACAAAATAGAAAATATTTTAAAACAGAATAAACCTTTCTATAAAGATCCCAAAGTGAAGAACGACCATCATTTTTATAATAAAAGAGACCGTGGAAATCTATATGACATTTTCCCTTAATATTTTCTTAACTGATTTCTTCCATTATAGGGTGAGCAGCCAAGCGACTGACACTTAAATTTAATAATGTTTACTTAAATGTATGATTTTTTTTTTATGTAAGCTGTTAGCATTATTCCCATTGCAAGATCCAATGTGTGAAGAATAAACTAGATAACAGAGTTATAACATTGCTAGATAAACAGAGAATGTGGTTACTGTATACAATGCATTGTGGAGACAGAAAGGTGATATCCAGGCAGAAGGCTAAAGGGGCAAGTGAGGTTCCGATCCCATCACCTAATGAGTCCTCAGGGACAGGGGCAAAAGAGGAATTCATGTACGGAAGATTTATTTCCTAAGTGTAATTAGGATAGTAAAACAGAGATCGCTGTGTTCCCTAGCTGCCCCCAATCCCACAGGTACAATCAAACATGGTCACTGAATCAATAGTCCAAGAAGAGTTTTTATGGCCGAAGTTTAACATGGAGCTGTGCGTGATGCAGGTGGCAGAGACATTTGCTCATTAAAATGACTTTCATAATAAACAGCCGAGGTCCTATAGGAATAGGGTAGGAATTTGTTAAAACTGAAGAAAAATTTAGGAATCTAGCAATTTTTTTATGTATCGGCCATTAGGCTTCCCTCTAACACACAGTTACACATTATATATATATATTATTTTATTTTATTTTATTGGCAAAAAAATGGCCACAAAAAAATGGCCAACAGTTTTTTTCTGCTTTCCGGCATTTTTCTGCCTTTTTCTCATTTTAGTGTAAATTAGCATAAGCATTTTTTTCATCGTACGTTTTCTTTTACTGCAAACCTTGTGATTCTTTCTTGATGTGATTTGGGGATTCCTATAAAAGAATTGGGTATAAAAGGGCAGAAAAATGCCAATATGCATATAGACGCGACTTTTTTTTTTTTTTAAATGCCCAAACATGCCGTAGTTTTGCAAATCTTCAAAGTAGCAGAAAAATCCAAAAAAGCCTTAAAAAAAAATGGCAAACACTAAAACGCTCTATGGGCATTTTATATTTGCCCATTGAGTGTTAGCTTTCTGCAACATTTTTGAGCCAAAAAATAGCATGCACCAATTTTGGCATTTTCCTTGGTGTTTCTTGGACTGCATAAGTGCAGATCCTATTTTTTGTGGTTTGCGCGGTCAGTGATTATGGGAAACATATCCGTGGGCTACCAGAAGTTAGTGATGAGCGAACCTGATGATCAAAATGGTAATAACGATCATTTTCACACATGTCTGAACATGCAAACATATATCTCATGCACAATTTTTTGCTTTGCGCCTGATAATTTTTACGCATGTGTGTAGACCGAAACGTACGGTTCTACTGTACGTTCATTATTTGTTTGTGAATGTTCGAACCAACAAGAACCGATCACAATCATTTTTTTTATGTTCATGTTCGGGATCCGAACCGAACTTCTGGATATTCGCTCATCACTACCAGCAATCATTGACATTGCATTATAGTGTTACCCATGGCTGTGTGGACGAAGCCTAAAAGAAGGCTGGAAAAAGTGATGAGACTTTACAGGTCCGCTGATCATCAACATTTACATATTTAGCTTTTTTATTTAATTTGTTTATTTGTGTATTTTGTTACCTCATGTAGGATTAATGTAAGGAATTAAAGATGAACGAACCAAACTTCCCGAACCTAAAAGAAGATAGTTTATGAAGATACCCCAATAGTGTATAAAAACAAAAAATTAATACAATTACTGACTGTTACCATTCCCACAGTACAGAATGGGGATCACATGGTAAAAAAACTAAAAACCTATATGAAAAATGTCAGAGTCTCCTGGTCACGTGACTGAGAATGTTGCCCCAGCCTAATCTGCACACAGAAGAGACCAGAGTTTCACCAAAGGCCATGTATGACTGTGCAGCTATTTACTGTTTGGACTTATCTACCGTATCACTGCTCTCCTTATTTCTTAGGGCAGATATAATATCTTAAGTAGCAGTCTACACATAGAGGGGAAAAGGAAGGTGAAAGGGGAAAGAGAGAGACCTGAGAGCAATACAGGACAGAGCACTTCCTATTACACATGAAAAAATACTGTGTTTCAGTGCCTTATATAAATTTTTTCTCAAAAACAGGCACTATGACGGAGATTTTTCAAACTGGTGTAAAGTAGAATTATCTTGGTCACCCCTAGCAACCAATTAGATTCCACCTTTCCTCACAGATTCTTTGAAAAATAAAAGGTGGAATGTGGCTGCTAGGGGCAACAAAGACAATTCTATATTACACCAATTTGATAAATCCCCCTCTATGTTTTATTTTTGGGGTTTATCTTATTTCTCTCCCCCCAGCTGGCTGGGGTAAAAAATAAAGACATCCCCCGGATTTCCCTGGTATACTCACATCCTTGCTAAAGCAGGAGCGCATCAGCAGCAAGACCAAGAGGGCATCAACAGTGGGATGTGCTGGTGGGGTGTGCAGGACGTCCGTCAAGAGTGTGACAGGATGGGTGGCGGCATACATCAAGCGTGCTGTGACGTGCGGTGGGACATGCAGAAGACTTGGGGCCATGGGCCAGTATGCCTGTGGCACCGGCTGTGAGGGATTCAATGAGTCCTTGGTGGCATTGGGCGGCCTTACTTTCGGGGGTGCCCTAGTGTAGAGTAGAGCTGCCTTATTTTTCAGGGGATGCACTTACTTTAGGTTAGTTAGGGTGTCTTATTTTAGGAGGGAATCTTATTTTGACCCATATTTTGACATGACCCAGCTGATGTAATAAAATGTATAAATGCAGCAGAGCTGGGATAAAACAGATGACACTGCAGGAATACTAACAGTGAGTTTGCTTTATTCTGGTAAAAAGAATAATGGAGTGCTTCTTTAAAAGGGATAATCCAGCATTAGAAAAACATGGCCACTTTCTTCCAGAGATAACACAACACTTGTCTCCGTTTCATTCACTTCAGTGGAACTGAGTAGCAGAACCCCACCCAAACTGGAGACAAAAGTGGTGCTGTCTCTGAAACAAATTGGCCATGTTTTTCTAATGCTGGATAACCCCTTTAAATTGGGGATTTGGATCTCTACCTCATCGACCATTGACCCTTACATAGATATAATTAGAACAGAACTTTGGAGGATTTTTTTTTTTTTTTTAAGAACTGATTTTTTTTCCTTACTTCAAGTTCTAGGCATAAATTTTCCAAATTTTTAATACATTTTTTTTTTTCAGCATCATCTGATTAAGGTATGTAAATTAATACAACAACGCTGATTAAAAAAATCTGGTCACTTTACAGATTATGTTGTTCACTCCAGTATAAAAACTGGTGAAGCAAGATAAGTCAAGGAGTGTTTCTTAAATTTCATGTCTCTTCTCATGTTCTAAAATCCAATTTGGCTCCCAAATTAAATATTTAGACTATCAATACGGTGCCAGATAGTACATTAGCATAAACACAAAGTCCATTTCATAAAGCATTACCGAAGTATAATTTAATATCGTTTTTATAAAAAAAAATAGAGTTGTGATATTTCATTTAGTAAAAATCTGTAATATGGAATTATTATAATTATTTTGATTATTATTAGTTTAATCCACAATCACAGAGAGACGCAAAGTGCGGTTTTGACATTTTTCTTCAAAATCAAATTAAACAAATGTGTTTGTGCCAATACACATGTTGCCAAGCGTGACTAATAGTATTATTGCTCTGATTCTGCACGTTTTAATTGTTTAGGATTTTATGTAAAGATGCAAAATGCTACAGTGTGGTTAACACTGTGTGCAATGCAAAAGTAGCCTAAATGTAACCCATTTCATATAATATATGATTATGTAAAAAAAAGCATAACTTCTAGAAATGACTGGATAGCTCCAAATGTAAAGTAGATGGATCCTGGGTAGAGATGAACAAAGCAAATCCAACAAATCAAAATTTGCTGCGAATTGGGCCATCAATTTCCTTTGTTCAGCAAAGTGAATTCCCAAAATTTGTTAAGGAAATTCGCAAAAAAAAAAAAGGTGGGCGCACATGTTGTCTGGAGCGTCACTGAGCAGGAGAAAGTGATTACCCATAATCCTTAGCACCCGTCCAATCAGCTGCGGGTCCCTCTGAGATGTCAGCACCTCCCCCTCCCTCTCTATATAAGGAGGTCCGGTAACGGAGGTGGCCAGTCGGCTATGTGTGGAGGAGAGCAGGATGACAGCAGACAGTTACAGCAGAGCAGGGAGAGAATAAAGGCCCTATTACACGTAACGATTATCGGCCATATTCAGCCGATATCGGCCGTTACAGCCGATAATTGTCCCGTGGATTAGAAGGCAGCGTTAATGTCGGCTGATCGTTGCATTGTTTGTCTTTCAAACATGTTTATTTTTATTATCAGCTGATAATTGACACATGTCATCTGTCCATCTTGCCTTGGGACTCCCCCATGTGCGCATACACACAGGACCCTAGAGCATTCACATCCCCTGTCTAGGTCCCCCTATAGTTGTTAGCCACCTGTCTAGGTCCCACTATAGTAGATAGCCCCTGTGTAGGTATAGTAGATAGTCCCCCTGTGTAGGTCCACATATAATAGATAGCCCCCGGTCAAGGTCTCCCTATAGTTTTTAACCCCCTGTATAGGTCGCCCTACAGTAGATAGTTCCCTGTCTAGGTCCCCCTATAGTATATAGCCTCTTGTGTTGATCACACCTTTAAAAACATAACAAGAACTATGTAAAAAAGGGAAAATAAATTGCGACAGAAAACCCCTTGATAAGGTCACTAAAGCACATGGACACAACAGTATAAATATTCTCAGACTTTCTTAGTCCACCACAGATGTGGTGTGATTTAGCCTCAAGAGCTGAACTGTTCTGCAAATTGTCCAGATATTGTTGAAAGCTGAAAATCCACCGAGCACAGCAGAGCGCTACGGCCCTTCTATTGTAGAGGTTAGTGGGGGATGGCCATGTGGACCCATACTCATCACAAGTGGAGGAAAACCATGGCCGGCTAATAGAAATGAATGCAAAGAAAATCAAAACATTTTGCAACCCAGCTTCACATTTTTATTATCCGGTCCATTTAGCGACATTATCCAGACTCTGCTTTCTGACAATATGATTTGGCTCAATATCATTTATAGTTTTTTTTTTAGTTGAAGAAAGGAAAACACCAACGACTTTTACAGTCCAAAAATAGTGGAAGTAATTGGTGTGTTGATATTAGCCCTGAACACGACATGAAAAGCCGGAGCCCTACAACAACTAACACGACTCCCCTAATAATTTCCAGATTGCTCTAATGTTTGCTAACTGCCAAAAGTTTTCCCAGTGAATTACTGACCTCCTGTCGTTTGTTTGTCCTGGTGCAGTAGGGCTTAAAATTAAAGTAAACCCACCAAATTGCAAAAGATGGAGAAATTTACGCCGGTCACAGTCAAAGATTTCAGAGACTTTGGGTTACAATTACAAACCAATATTTGCTGTGCATGAAGTGTGGAGGAGAAAAAGGGGCCATTATTTTTGTTTGGTTTCTCTGGTCGCCATCAAGAAAAGTTGGAAAGGAAGATAAACCGTCTGCATTCCATTTTATCTGACATTTCGCTCTATGAACAATCAGACCACACGTGAGTATTTCATAGGTGTACTCTCATAGACTGCTCCTGTGTGGTCCGGCTGGATGGAGGCTAATACACCCTAATCAGGCCCTAAGCTTATTATTCTAAACCATGTTCTACATTGCTGCAGGCAGAACGACTGCTGGCAGGGCACATTCTTATTCCTAAAATAGAGATTTCATGAATGTTCATCCCAGTATATATCAGCGCTATACATTTATGGCTATATGTAACAGAATCTGTTGTTCTACTTGTTACTTCATAAATACGAACTCCAGAGGAAATCCATTACAAGGACTACTGTATTAGCGGCTGCGTAGTAACCCTCAGTATCCTGCCTAGAAAAACATAACTGGGATAATGTGTTTAAAGGGGTAGTTCACCATTTTTTTTACTTCTTTTAGATAGAATGGTGCCAGAAAGTGCCAGAGATTTGTAATTTAAAGGGATTATCCAGCGCTACAAAAACATGGCCACTTTCTTCCAGAGACAGCACCACTCTTGTCTCCAGCTTGGGCGGGGTTTTGCTGCTCAGTTCCATTGAAGTGAATGGAGCTTAATTGCAAACCGCACCTGAACTGGAGACAAGAGTCGTGTTGTCTCTGAAAGAAAGTGGCCATGTTTTTGTAGCACTTGATAACCCCTTTAACATATTTAAAAAAAAAATCTCGTCTTCAAGTACTTATCAGCTGCTGTATGCCCTACAGGAAGTCGAGTATTCTTTCTCTGCTCTCTGCTGCCACCTCTGTCCATGTCAGGAACTGTCCAGAGAAGGAGAGGTTTTCTATGGGGATTTGCTGCTGCTCTGGACAGTTCCTGACATTGACAGAGGTGGCAGCAGAGAGCACTGTGTCAGACTGGAAATAATACACCACTTCCTGCAGGACATAAAGCAGCTGATAAGTACTGGAAGAGTTGAGATTTTTAATAGAAGTTAATTGTAAATCTCTGGCACTTTCTGGCACCAGTTGATTTGAAATAATTTTTCTGGGGTGAACAACCATGCATGTAAGAATAAATCTGTGCCAAGTTATTTTTCAGCCTTTAAACCCCTGCATTGTGAGCTGTACTTTTTTTTTCTCTTGTTTTTAGGACTATGTAGCGTCTTGATATTAAAATATGTAGGGTTTGTATGTATTTCTGATAAAATTTTAGCAAATCCTCAAATTGTTGAGATTTTTTTTTCATGCTTATCTACTGTATATAAATTCAGTCTGCAGTTAATTCCTATATAATAAAAACAGGTAAGATGTAGTGCTGAACAAGAACTACAATGCTCCAGCGTATTTTTCAGTGCTCGAGTGCTCAACCCCATTAAAGTGTCACACCCCTCACTCTCACTTTATGTCATCGCTTAATAATGTCAACCAGGCAGGGCTTCACAGCAGTTGGGTGCCATCTCTCTTCACAGTAGATGGACCAATTGTCATGAAGCCCCGCCTAGTTGACACTTTCCACTAATGCAATGAAGCAACTTTAGAGAACACACAGACAAGTGTTATACAGGTATGTGAATGTGAATGTGCAGCATCTAAGCCTGTGGATGGTGCGGAGAACCTCACATAGAGTAAGAGGGTATCAGTATCACAGTATCACTTTACACTTAAAGGGGTGTTCTAGCATGGGGGCACTTTCTGGGGGGGACCGGGGAGGAGGTGGCTGAAATAAAAGACGTCCACTCACCTCCCCGGTTCCAGCGGCAGGTCAATCATCGCGGCGCTCTCGTCCGCAGTTCCCGGCCACTTCCTGGTGTCTGACGCCGCCCGAGACGCTACGTCTCAGGGCCACTCAGTGAAGGAGGCGGGATCCGAGCGGACTTCAAACGGATCCCGCCTCCTTCACTGAGTGGCTGAGCGACCCTGAGATGTAGCGTCTCGGGCGGCGTCAGACACCAGGAAGCGGCCGGGAACCGGGGACGGGAGCGCCGCAATGAGTGACCCGCTGCTGGAACCGGGGAGGTGAGTGGACGTCTTTTATTTCAGCCACCTCCTCCCCGGTCCCCCCCAAAAAGTTTCCCCACACTGGATAACCCCTTTAATTGGAGACTGAGAATTTAACCAGATTTCCCCTGCTCAGCAGCTAGGAGGGATCTTGGTTCATCTAAAAAACTCAGACAGTGACGGGAACACCTCGGAAATAGAATGGGTGGCGGATTGTTCGGCCATCAGTTATTAACAATGGTGTAATGGTATAGTGGTACTGGTATAGTGTATGTCAGATGGCTGGTTTTTTTTGGCTGTATACCAGTACTAGTATACTGTGCCAGTAACCAGTACAAGGCCATGTTTACACAACGTATGTTTTCGTAAAATCACGGCCGTTGTTGCACATTGCAACAACGGCCATGATTATTATTAAAATGTACGTTACCTTGCCGTCTATGGGATCCCAGCCGGAACGTATACACATACTATACGCTCCGGTCGGGATCCCTAGCGGCGCCACAAACAACTGACATGTCAGTTTTCTGCGGCCGCTATTCATTGAATAGTGTCCGCAGAAATCCCTGTCAGTGCACACTATGGAGCGAGCGGCTCCGGCCGCTCGCTCCATAGTTTGCAGTGGGGAGTTCTGATGCGGGCGCGCACTGATGCACCCGCACCAGAACTCTGCGCCGCCAAAGATCATCCGGCCGGTACTGCAGTATCGGCTGGGATGATCTTTTCAGAGACCGGCCGCTCCGTGACTCTGGCCGGTTCACGGAATGGCCGGCCTCTTACGTTGTGTGAACATGGTAGTGTAGTAATGGTATAGTGTATGTCAGATGTCTATTTTTCAGGTGTCACACGGAGATTACCAGTCCTGAAAAGGACTTTTGGGTTTTAATGGGCTACTGCCCTGCCTCACTTCCTATACTAACACTAACCCTTCTCCAGCATCTCTCCCTGTCTGATAAATTACGGCAACTGAGCCAAGGATCAGGTGACCACAGCCTATATAGACCCAGGCCACCTGATGCAATTGGCCAATCACTACTATGCCAACAGCCAACATGGCTACTACATAACAGGATGTGCCAGACCTTCCGCACATGTTTACTGACTAATTAAACATATGGGGAAGAGACTTCCACTTCGAAACGATTATAGGGTGCTCGGTCACGCATCAGTGCCAAGCAGCCCAATCGAGCACTATGTTTGGCAGAGCACGGCCGCTCATCTCTAGGAAGGTGTGTTGGTGCATATCATCTCAGTGGAGGCCAGTGTCTGGTCAATGGGGGCCTATAGTTATGTCCATGAGCTTTCCTGGGCTTTTGCCTAGAATGTTCCCATAAAAAGGTATGAGGATGAAGCAGTAGAACAAGGAATGGCAATTCCTGAAAGAGAAACTGGTGACTAAAAACATGGCACTTATTTAAGAGAACCTTCCTATAAATAAAACAAGTGATTGCAAATCACTCAAATAGCTCAACATCAGAACTCATCTGAATAAATGCATCTCCTCCAGCGGCACAGCGTTTATGTATCCTGTATAATCAAAATATCAGGACAACACATTTCCTTCCATACAGTACAGCAGTTGCATATTGAAAAGTATATTCAGCAATATTTTTAGCTTAAAGGAATAGTTCACCAAAAAATGTTTTCTAACAGAAAACTGAGAGATTTGTAATTTACTTTTACTATTAATATTAAAAAAAATCTTAAGTCTTCCAGTACTTATCAGCTGCTGTAGTCCTGCGGGAAGTGGGGTATTCTTTCCACTGTAACACAGTGCTCTCTGCTGTCCATGTCAGGAACTGTCCAGAGCAGTAGCAAATCTCCATAGAAAACCTCTCCTGCTCTCCAGAATGGAAAGAATACCACTTCCTGCAGGACATACAGCAGCTGATAAGTACTGGAAGACTCGAGATTTTTTAATAGAAATGAACTACAAATTTCTGGCACTTTCTGACAACAGTGTATTTGAAAGAAATACATTTTAGGTGAACTATCCATTTAAAGGGGTATTACGGCAAAATTATATATATATATATATATATATATATATATATATATATATATATATATATACTGTATATATATATATATATACTGTATATATATATAGATATATATACTGTATATATATATATAGATATATATATTTATATTTATATATATATATATATATATATTTAGATTTCTTTTATAAAAAAAATTATGTAATTTTGTAAATGTTAAAGAGCCCCTTTGCTGCCACCAGTGGCTGTTTTAGGAACTGCGGGAGTTCAGAAGCCCTGATTCTCTAATGCCTATTGTAATGCATATCAGCTTTAGACATTACGGTAAGTAAAGCAGCCTGTGTGAGTAGCTCTGCAACCACCGCACAGTGAAGCAGAGCAAGCAGGGATATCTATCCTGACAAATTAAAGGAGATAAATATTATGTATGTACCTGTCCAGGTCTGGAGCTGAAGGTCCAGGAGTTATAATGGTAATCTTGCCCTGGCTGTATCTGACATCCATCTCGACCATTTAACCATTAAAGTGCTATGTCAATTCTGACCACAACATAGGTGATAAGCAACTGAGCTCTGGTACCCCCATGATTATATTTAGAGATGAGCGAGACAGCTGGAAGTTTGTTTTGTAAATTTTGGTTCGCAAATCCAATCTTAACAACTTTCATTAAAACAGCCAAAACTATAAATATTTTATTTATCACAATAACCATTTAAACAAAATTCATAATCATCAAAATTTATACAATACCAAGACCCCCCCCTCCCCCCACCCACCCCACCACCCATTCTACTAGGAGAGAGAGAGAAAAAAAAAAAAAAAAAAACCCCAGGCAGAAGGGTCACTAGAACCACCACCATTGTTCTCAGGTTCACTCAACCGCTCTACTAATCCAAACACCCCATATTGCATTAAAGATCTCACTACCTTTCTTTTTATGCTGGCACTGAATCATTTCGTACCCTTTAACCCTACCTACTGCTTCCCACCAACAATCCTCAGCTGGGGGAGTTGCGGCAATCCAGTTACGCAGAATCTGCAATCTAGCCAGAAACAGGAGTTTAGAAATTAGACGCACATTTTTGCCCAACTGGATAGTACAACCCAGGATAGTATACAAGGCACTACAGGGGAATAGTACGCCAGTCACGGATTTAACGACATTCATTATACTCTCCCAATAGTGCCTCAACTTCCTGCAACTCCACATCATGTGGGTATAGTTCGCTTCTTGCTGGCCACATCTAGGGCACACCCCACCCACATTTCTGCCCATCTTACTTAAGATAACCGGGGAGTAGTGCAGCCTATTAATAATCCTAAGTTGTGTTAACTGATGGTTCTTGTTAATGGAAACCCTACTACTGCTTGCTAGAACATTGTCCCAATCCTCGTCAGAGATCGGGCCGATCTCTCTTTCCCACGACTGCTTCTTAATCAGCAGCGGCCTGCGAGCCCGTACGTCCCTCAATTCATTATATATATTCCTCATCTCACCCCTTCTAAAACCCAACGTGTTCTTAAGAATGCAAAGAAACTCTACATCAACTACTGTAAGTCTATCCCTATCTATGGTAGAGGCAGCGTGCGCTAACTGGTGATAATAAAATTTAAACTTGTCCGGGAGAGAGAACTGTACCTGCAACTCCAGGAAGGGCATGATTGCCCCCTCCCTAAAAACTTGTGAAATCTTAAATATACCCTTATCCTTCCATACCTTTGAATAACCAATATCGTGGAAAGCAAGGAAATTATGATTCTCCCAAATCGGGGAGAAAATCGTGCAAGCGTCTATACCTACCAACTTACGTACCTGTGCCCATATTCTATCCCATACCTTTAACTTAGAAAAATTATAAGTGTTACTAAATTGCGATCTGTGCCCCTCCATATATGTGAGAAGGGACTCTGGGCTCGCAGGCCGTCGCTCCAAGAGAAACGTGCCCAGCGGGGAATGCATGTTCCTACAAATCTGAAGTAGATTAATCGCATAAAAATATAACAAAAAATCCGGCAGGTCAAACCCTCCCCTTTGTATGGGTAGTGTAAAAGTGGAGTACCGTGTACGAGGCTTCTTCTTTCCCCAAATAATTTTATTCAAAACCCTTTCCAGGGACCTAAAAAACCCAATGGTAATCCAAGTCGGGGATGCCCTAATAAAGTACAGAACCTGAGGTTGTATGACCATTTTTATTAGGGCCGCCCTGTCAGCCATCGTAAGAGGTAGTTTTGCCCAAACCTCCGCCTTCCTTTTAAACCTAACCAATAGAGGATTTAGGTTATAAGAGGGGTAGTTAGAGGTATCCTTCGTTATGGTGATGCCCAAATAATCTAATCTGTCTTCGACGACCTGGAGACCAAAATTCTCGCTACTATCCCTCAAGGGACCATGCAAGTTCATCAAAAGAGACTTGGACCAGTTTATCTCAAACCCAGAGTCCCTCCCGAAGTCCTTACACGTTTCTAGGACATGTGGCAAGGTGCTATCTGGATCCCTAACAAAAAATAATAAGTCGTCGGCATAGAGGAGCAACTTATCCTGCCCTCCCTTTAGCCCAAATCCCTGTATATTGCTATTCAATCTGACCATATTAGCCAGCGGCTCGATATATAATGCAAAAAGGAGCGGAGACAGTGGGCAACCCTGACGGGTGCCCCGGGATAGCGGAAACTTAGTTGATAGCTCTCTATTCACAGACAGTCGAGCTGTAGGCTGGGCATAAAGCATTTTTATCCATTTAATCATATTGCCCCCAAAATTATAGCCACCCAAAACCTCCCAAAGGAACCCCCACTCTACCCTGTCGAAGGCCTTCACAGCATCAATCGACAGGATAGAGCGGGGGGCCTCATCCTCCATCTCCAAATTCAGCAGGGCCCTTTCTAGATTGGTGAAAATCGACCTGCCGGGAACAAAACCAGTTTGGTCGTCACCCACCAAGTCAGGGACTACCCCCTTAACCCTTGCTGCCAGAAGCTTAGAGAAGACTTTCGAATCTGCATTTAATAAGGAGATTGGGCGATATGCGCCCATGTCCAACCTGTCTTTATTCTTTTTTGGTATTAAAATAATAGTAGCCTCACTCATAGAGGGGGGAAGGTTGCCCGTTACACAGGATTCATTAATAACCTCCTCTATCATCGGTAAAAACACTGTTTGATATTTTTTATACAGCTCAAACGGAAGGCCATCTGGGCCAGCCGCAGAGCCATTGGGCAGTGAGCGAAATACACTGGAGAGTTCCTCCCTAGTGAAAGGATGTTCCATAGCATCACTGTCATCCTTCGATAATTTTGTCGTAATGGCTAGTTCCAACAAGTCTCTGGCTCTATCCTGCGACGTCCCACCTTTTGCCCTATAGAGCTCTTCATAAAAAGAGACAAGATTCTCCTGAATTTCTTTCTTTGTATTGACAATATGCCCATCTTTATCTCTTATAGCTAATATATCTCTCTTCTCCTCTTGTGCCCTAATAATACATGACAATAATTTACCGGGCTTACCCCCCTCTTTATAATATTTAGCATTTTGAAATAAGGATTTATTATGGGCTTTTAATAACAAGTATTGAGAATATCCTTCTTGGGCTATTTTAAGGGATTGCAGGAGTCGATCATTAGACTTGGCACTGTACTGTTCTTGAGCAAGCTCTACCCGGCGCCTCAGCTCCGATTCCTCCTGTACAAACTTTTTCTTGGTACGTGCAATTTCCCTGATCAGCAATCCTCTCACGAAGGCCTTCAGGGCGTCCCATACAATCTGAATCGGGGCTGAGCCGCGGTTGAGATCCCAAAATTCTTTAATCTCAGCGCCCAAGCGGCCATCCTTATCAGTGAGGTTAAGCCAATGCGCGTTGAGGTTAAACTTATTTCTATAACTTCCAGGTCCAACCTTATCCCCACAATTAATAGTAAGTGTTACTGGGGCATGGTCTGACAGGGCTCTAGGTTCATATACCATATTCTGTACTTTAGCTAGCCCTAGTCTATTTGTCAGGGCAATATCTATCCGAGATGCCGTTAAGTAGGAGGTACTGAAGCATGAAAAGCACCGCTTGCTTGGGTGGATAGACCTCCACACGTCCTCCCATCCGACCTCCCGAGCAAAATTCGCCAGGGAGGACGGAGAGGAGGAGGAGGGGGCCGCACCCCCACTCCTATCCAGGCCGGCGTCCATCACTGCGTTAAAGTCCCCAACTACATAGATCGGTATATCTATACAACCCCTAGTAAAAACCAACAACTTAAGAAGAACGGCCTGTGAGAACGGAGGGGGAATGTAGACCGAAGCAATAACCAGCTCTAAGCCATTAAACCGCCCGTGTAGGAAGACATACCTCCCCCTGGAATCAATTTCATCCCTTATGTGTGTAAATTCTATATTTCTATGAATCAGCACCGATACCCCGGCTGCATAGTTTGAGAACACTGTGTGTAGATCATACTGTGCCCAGCGTTTCTTTAACCTACCCACAGTCTCCGCCACCAGGTGGGTCTCGGTCAGACAAACTACTGCTGGGAGATGCCTTCCAATCAAATCAAACATGGCCTTCCTTTTTATTCTGTCTGCAGTCCCCCTCACGTTCCAAAAAAAAATCTTAAGACAACTCATCCCAATCTAAAAAAAAAAAAAAAAAAAAAAAAAAAAAACCATTTCTCTCCCCCCCTACCCCTAGCCCTCCCACACCCCCCCACCCTTCCCATCCCCAATCCTTGACCTATACCAATCATACAGGCCTCTAAACTACCACAACTCCCCCTTACCTCCCCCCCACCCCACAGCGCCCAGGAACCCTAATCGCTAGCATATAAATAAACAAATATGAAATCCCCTTCATTCGTTACAAAAACATCCGTTAATCCCATACTACCCAACAGACATATGCAATTTCATGAAAGGCCCTGTTGTTCCAGCCAATCATTAACCTCCAAGGCCGACTGAAAGAAATGCGACTTATCCTTATATAACACTCGCATCTTGGAGGGGAACAAGAGGGAAAACGGTATATTCAGTAACTGCAGCCTCTTCTTAACCTCCCTAAATGACTCCCTTTTCTTCTGTGTGGCCCGGGAGTAATCAGGAAAGAGAGCAACTCTAGCTCCATTATACACGATATCTTTTTTAACCCTGGCCACCTGAAGAATTTTATCCCTGTCGCCAGACAACAAGGTCTTGAAGAGAAAAGTCCTGGGTGGCGCTCCAGGTTGAGGCTTCTTAAAAGGAACACGGTGTGCCCTCTCAACTGCAAAGTTAGAGGATAGATTGTCTGCCCCCACAATTTGTGAGATCCAGTCTGTACAAAACCTAAGGGGTTGGTCTCCCTCTACACCTTCGGGCAGGCCCACCACTCTAACGTTAGCTCGACGGGAGCGATCCTCCAGGTCCGTTAATCTGTAATCCAGTGATGCATTCCTTTCCTTATATGATTTTAGCTCCAGTGAGACCGCCTTCATTTGTTTCTCCAACTCCGGGACAGTTCTCTCCACCTCACTTATCCTAGTACGTATCTTATTGATGTCCTCGCGGATAAAGGAAACGTCAGAGGCAAGACCCCCCATCTGAGCCTTAACCTCCGAGAGCCCAGCATTGCATTTCTGGACCTCCTGTAAAATCTGGCTAAGAGTCAGGTTTACAACGTCTTCCCCCTCCTCCTCCTCCTCATCAGCGGAACCTGGGTCAGTGTCCTGCACAGTCTGTTTTGAGGTCTTTGTACGCTCTTTCATTTTGCACTGTGCTGGGCTTTTATTCATTTTGGCTTTATTAGTGGCCAGTGGGGACTTCAAGAATTTCTCTATTTTGGAGGTTTGAGAGAGATCTTGTGCACTCCCTGATTTCCTTGAAGATGCCTTAGGTGGCATGAGTAAGGGAGGCTAGACAAGATTGTTGTAGCTTACAATGTTGGTAGGGAAAAAACCATGTATAGCCTCCGGCGTAGCCTGAAATCAAAATGAAAGCGGTCTCACCCCATATTGTGGATCAACAAGGTGCATGCATACAAATGATTGAGCCAGACCTGTAACGACCGCAGCGACTCACAGTTCAGTTGTACAGTTCCCCAGGAGCCAGAAACTGCAATCAAACAGTAAGATAGTATCAATTCAGAGTCATCGGCAATAACAGGACTTAGTGCTTGCATAGGATAATCAGAAACAGTCCGCTCAGGGATGGGAGGCTTTTCAGCATCCTAATTATATTGTAGAGTACATGTGTGGTAGTAGCCCCTGGGTTTATTCGGCCCGAGGGTGCAACAGTTACAAACCAACCCAATGGTAATGTCTAGCACTCATAGCCACCCCTTACGCAGCTGATCCTATAAAAAGTATCTACACCATAAAACGGGCCAATATAGATGCAGAAATCGTTTAAAGATTAATCCAGCCTGTAAAGTCCCACAGCCCCTCATGTCCATGGTACCTCAAGCCTCTTGCAGCACCTAGCCCGTCCGTTGCCGCTGAGCAGACCGCTTCAGCGCCTGCTTGTCCCTGCGGTCTCATCCCACGCCGACTGGAGAAAGAGGAACAGGAGGAGGAGGGCCTTCAAGCAGAGCGGCGGAGGGATACAGCCGTGCGCCCAAACGTCCCGGAGCCCAGCGAGACCAAGCCCACCACAGAGGCCAAGAGAGCGCTCCAGGACCTGACAGAGCCGCAGCATCCCGTTGCTCCGCCGCAGCCACTCCACTGAGGCAGCAAGACCCCACTTGTCCGCCGGCTCCGAGCGCCATCCACGAGTCCCCGTTCACCAAAGAGTCCTGCCGCATGAGTCGCCTCCGGGCCCGCCGGTCACGTGAGCCTGCAGCTGGGGGAAGATCAGTCAGGTGGGTCCCTGGACGCCATGGAGCCGAGGGCCGTGGGAGCAGCAGCTAGCACATGCTGCTACGTGGCTCCACCCCCATAAAAAAAACAGCCAAAACTATAGTAGCTACAATACTGGGACTATTACAGAAAGAGGAATTTGTTAAAGCATGTTGTTGTAAAAGTCAAAAATCAGAAAATCACAATTTTAAAAAAAATGTCAATCAACCAGTCACTCATCCAATTTCCGCCATTCCTCTCCTCTCTGTTTCTTTATCACTCTGTTAGTCTCTCCCTGCTTTGCTGTAACTGCCTGCTGCCATCCTGCTCTCTCCTCCACACACAGCCTACTGGCCGCCTCCGTTACCGAACCACCTTACAGTATATAGAGGGGTTAATATCATCCGCAATCAGCCCTCCTACCCTTTCCTCTCCTCTCTGTCCCTATATCACTCTGTTAGTCTCTTCTTGCTCTGCTGTAACTGCCTGCTGCCATCCTGCTCTCTCCTCCACACACAGCTGATTGGCCACCTCTGTTACCGAACCTCCTTATATAGAGGGGGGGCTAATATCATCCATTCAGCCCTCCTACTCTCTCCTCTCTGTCTCTATATCCCTCTGTTAGTCTCTCCCTGCTCTGCTGTAACTGCCTGCTGCCATCCTGCTCTCTCCTCCACACACAGCCGACTGGCCACCTCCGTTACCGAACCTTCTTATATAGAGGGGGAGAGGCTGACATCACAAACAGGGCTGCAGCTGATTGGACCGGCACTAGGGATTATGGTTAATCCCTTTCTCCCGCCCTGTGTTGCTCCAGACAGCATGAGCAGCCGCCATTTTGTTTTTTTGCAAATTTCCTAACAAATTGGCGGATATTCGCTTTGCAGAACGAAGCAAATTTTGATTTGCTGGATTCACTTTGCTCATCTCTAATTATTACAACAGTGGTCCATTGCCCCCCTGTATGAACAGTGCAGCTGAGCATGGGTTTTGCACTTCCTTACCCCATATGGGGCTCACAGAATACAGCGCTCTTAGGAAGCAATGAAGAAGTAGCTAAAAACCTGAGGGACTATGGTGAAGAGTTTAAATCTTTGGATAACCCCTTCAAAAATAAATGTGTTCCCTAAATCCTAAACAGAAGATAAATCTTCGATCCTGACAACCTTTTTCTTAGCGGCACCCTAATTCCCTAATAAAGCATATTTCATGCCACTGGCTTCTCGATGACTCCCACGTATATACTTTTACTAGAGATCCCATATTTCTTCATCATTAACAACACATCTACTTTATCACATCAAATTATGAGATACATTCAAGTCGAAATCTTTTTATCACCGGGCAGAAAGTCTACACATCCAGTTGGAAGGGGGAAAGAAATCTATATTTATTGCTTTTGAGAAATCTAGCCGTGTGACTTTGAGAATTGTATTAGCAATTTAGCATCTGGAAGTTGTCATGGTAAATAATAATTGTCCATAAATATTTCAGGCATGATTTATCAGTGCGAAGTAAACATATTGATTGCGTCTGGGAAAACAAGCAAAAATAGATACTTTCTAAATGAATGTGGTATGAAATTAACCGTGACTCTGAGAGCCAATGCATTCTGGTGGAACTATCTATCTATCTATCTATCTATCTATCTATCTATCTATCTATCTATCTCCTATCTATCTATCTATCTATCTACTATCTATCTATCTATCTGTCTATCTCCTATCTATCTATTATCTATCTATCTATCTATCTCCTATCTATTCTATCTATCTATTTATTATCTATCTATCTATCTATCTATCTATCTATTATCTATCATCTATCTATTATCTATCTATCTATCTATCTATCTATCTATCTATCTCCTACCTATCTATCTCCTATCTATCTATCTATCTATCTATCTATCTATCTATCTATCTATCTATCTATCTATCTATCTCCTATCTATCTATCTATTTATTATCTATCTATTATCTATCTATCTATCTATCTATCTATCTATCTATCTATCAATTCAAAAAATTGAGCCACTTCCATAAAGTGAAAAAAATCTTTAGTGTTAATTAAAAAAAAATACATCAACCAGTGCAACGTTTCTGTCTCGACCAGAGACCTTTCTCAAGCACTCAAAAAAACCGACGTAATTTTAAACGGAGCTGAAAAAACGTTGTGTGAACCTCTCTCTGGTTACGGGATATGAAATGATCTGTTTTTGGGGAAAAAGAAAAAGGCCTAGTCAGGTTTCACTGGGTTTGCTATAAGTGGTAGGCCGCTCTGTTTGTGCTGATCCTCCCTTCCATGAATTACCTCTTTATGTCATTGTGACTTCTAAGGGTTTGTTCACACAACATATTTTGAAAACTACAGATGTAAAGGTCATGATCATTATTTACGTCAGTAATTTTAAAATTTTTGCCTCAAAAATGTTGTTTGACCATATCTATACCATACAAATGAAATCTGCAGATACAGTTGCAGAAACATTATATCAAATCATATGTGATCAGCAACAATAAACAGATTAAAGCAATGTACAGTAGAAGTTACATTATATAGACTTTGTCTCTTCTATGGTTTAGAATCGGCCCATACTATAACGTGACACAAACACTGATGTCATTACAAGTTCACAATAACAAAGTCCGTCGGGGAATCAAATGGACTAATTGAAAGTTAAACCATCTCCAGGGGAAGCAAATGAACAAAACACAAGCCATGACTATGACACAGGATACTTACATATGAAAATTGGTTCTAAATGGTTCTGGTATATAACAAGAAACCTACAGTATAATAGGCAATTAGAATTCTAATCACATAAATGTGTAACCTTACAGCCGGTCATGTCTGCATGTAAACCAATAAAAATGCAACAATTAGATGCAAAGTTTATACATGTGGAATTGCACTGATTAAACTTATTTTTCACATAACTTTATTCTTTTATTTTTTTGTGTCCGTCCCAACCCATCCTGCTGATTTGATAATAAATAGTGAGGAGTGAATATTGCAATATTCTAATATTCAATATTCGTACGAATATCTCCCTGATGTTCGACTTTTCGATCGAATATTTGATCCCATTAAAGTCTATGGGAACAAGTATTCGATTATTGAAAAACATCTATTCGACCACTTGGAGGTTCATCAAGTCCACAATGACACCCCAGGAAATGATGCCAACACCACTGGAATGCAACTGGGACAGCAGGGGAAGCATCTAACACCCCAAAATCGCAGCTAGCCCCCACAAAAATTGCATGTAGGTGCATACAAGTGAATTACCTGGTTATTAAAGGGTGTATGAATATTTTATAGGTACAGCTGGACGGCTGTATTATGTAGCATGTAGCACTTGGTAAACAGAGTGCCTTATAGTAGCAAAGCAGCCTGCTTGTACCACCCTGTGTATTTATGTATGACGTAGCAGCACGTAGCACTGGAGGAACACACGTACTACTCTTCTTTTTTTTTTTTTTTAGATCTAGCAGTCTAGCATGTATCAGCAGCACAAAGCACTTGGTGAGCAGCCTGCTTGCACTACCCTTTGTATTTATGTATGAAAAAGGAGGAAGTAGCACCGGATGAACACACGTACTACTCTCTTTTTTTTAGATCTATCACTCTAGCAAATATCAAGAGCTCAAAGCACTTGGTGTACAGAGTGCCTTACAGTAGCATAGCAGCTTGCCTGCACTACTCTTTAATATTAATCCCTTAGCCCTCAGCAGCCTGCTGAACTGACCTGTTTGATGAGCCCTGAAAAGGACTGTTGTGTGTTAATTAACTCCTGCCTAACCAAAAGCTAATCACTATCTCTCCAAGTTCTCTCCCTCACTACCAAATCGCATCTGGGGGCATAACAGCAGGGGCTGTGTATATATGTTAGTGGGTCATGCCATCCAATCATTGTTATTCTCATTTCTTGCATAGTATTCGATAATATTCGATACTATGGAACACTTTACTATTCGATTGAATATGTATTCGATCGGACAGTATTCACTCATCACTAATAATAAAGAGAAAAACAAGAAAAAAAATACAATAACAATGGTTAAGGTAAACTATTACCTTTTGTTTGAACATAGGTACCTGTAGGTGAATAGATGATTCCAATGTTGCTCTTCTTATTTAGATCCGTTGCACCATTTTTCAGTAATTAATCATTTTTATATATATATATATATATATATATATATATATATATATATATATATATAATGCAAATGAACCCATTTAGTGCACTGGGGGTGTTCCTTGGCCCCTTGGAGCACCGTCCTACCCTTCTGCTAGTTCGTATATATCTCTGTTCTCAGATCAAGATCTGGAGAGAACAGCATGTGTAGCCTGGCACTAAAAGCAAAGCTATAGGTTATATGTTCTGTGGATAGAGAGTGTATTCTGCTCTGCCACCACTAGGTGTCTCACTGTGTTTTCTGTGATTGTATGGCACTGCTGGAGTTATTATTAAAAAGGGTTAACTGTGTATGTAACAGATCTCATGTATTTCCTTATGCATTGCCACCACCTGAAAGATGACTGAGTAACCAATCCCTGTTGAGGGTGCCTCACAGATATCCCTCCTCTCATAGTAGACCTACCAGAGGCTAGTCTGACTGTCTCCAGAGATTCTCTCCACCCTTAGTAAGGCTCCTGAGGTTTATTTATGGTGTTTAAGCAAGTTAGTTTGGACTAGTTCTACTTGATCAGAGTAAGAACCAAAACAACTGTTACCTGCTCAGAGACTTTCCAGGGCCTTGCTTGCCAGCCACGGTCCTATGCAGGCCCTCCACTGCTTTAGTGGGTGTATCTAGATCCTAATCTTCCTTGCTTTAAGCAATCCTCAACTCTAGCCATGTTGGTCTGGAGAAGCTGCGGTGAGGCTACTGTCGACAGGATCAAGGACACGTCCACTCTGAGGGGCTATACGTTTTTTTCTTTAACAGCCCTGTAACTTCAACAGGATCTTTAACTTGTCAGCAGTTTGGAAAGAGCAACTAAAGCCAGATTACTCTGCTGCACTTCGCTAGGACCTAAGAATAATGCAGAAAGCTAGCTCACCCTTCAATAGGGCCTGTGTTTTTGGATCGTGTCACTCGGTGCCCTTTACCAGCAACAGGCGGATTGTCATAGCTGTACATACAAGTATTTCTGTGAAGTATATCGACACCGACATAAAGTTGTTAGAGCTCATCCAGCTAGCTGATGTCATTATAGGTCTCCATATAAGGTAGCCCACCTAGCCTTCAAGTCAAATCTATACTTAAGGAAGTAACTACCTCCTAAAGAGACTTTATTCAAAACCTATAAAAGCTATATTCATTCAGAATGCCTGCTAAAAGAAGTGATTCCAAAGTATTATAAATGGGATCTCAGCCAGAAAACTCGCAAAGCTATCATTTCTACTTTGCTTACAAAGGCAATGTTATTACTGTGTACTGCACTTTTTAAAAACTTCAGTAAAGTGTTGTCACATTGGATTAAATTGCACCAGAAATGAACCAAAATTGCACCTGAAATCCTGAAATGTAGAGAGAAAAAAATAATAATAATAATGAGAAAAATAATAAATATATATATATATATATATATATATATATATATATATTTAAATCTTTTTTTTTTTTCTTTTTTTAAATTTTTGCCCACATGGTTGGTACAAATGATCAATGATTCACTCATACTATGAGTTGTCTCTCCTTTTGGGGCCCAATGTTGTGTCAGTGGCTTGACCCATTGGACGAAATTTATTGCTTCCCCAATAGGCCAGTCCAATACCCATAAAAACTATCACAACAATAATGATAACACCACTTTAAAGCTTGAAGCTCTGATTCAGTGACACAACATTGAAAAGACCATTCAGACAGCATCCAATCAATATAAAGTGTCAATTTCAACCATTGACATTTATCAGTTATCCACAGGATAGATGATAAATGTCAGTTTTCTGGGAATCCGACCGCTTGGACCCCCACTGATTGCTAGTCAGGTCACATAACCACATGGTTATATTTTTATGTCTGTATTTCAGACGCAGCATGTTCAATATTGGTCCATATTGGTGTCATTTTCTCCCTATTGAAGCCAATGGAGCGTGAAAAAAGCCTTTTATTTGGATCAGTATTTATGTCTGTAGTTGACCTGTATTAGCTCCAGGGCAATGATAGAAAATATGGCTGAAAAAAGACAATTCACATGAGGCTTAAAAAATCAATATAAACACTATATAGACATAAATACATAGGGTACAACATTGTATTGTGTCCATAAATAACGCCATATTTCAATACACTGATATGAAGGGATGAAGTCATACTCCCTTTCATCTGCCTCCTACTTGCTGGTCTAATGAATGTACAAGATGAAGAGGACACATGGACACAGTTTAGATTATTTCAGAGGTTATCCAGAACATTAAGTCATAGAAGTGAGAAAAAGGTGAATATATTTATAAATAAAGATATTACAATAATGTGATGTGTTTTGGTGCTATCTTTCATATCCACATTCCATCTCATGTTACTCATTGTGCAGAAACCCTTCCCCGTTTGGGGGTATCAGTTTTCTAGCAGACCAGCCTGCCTCTTCCCACCACTCCTCCTAGCAGGCTACATTCCCTCCCATTATGCCTCCTAGCAGTCTACAACCCTGTCCTGCTTATTCCCACTACTACTTTAGGACTCTACATTCCCTCCTGCTTCCTATAGTCCTCCTCCTAGCAGTCTACATCCCCACCGTGCTTTCTCTACTCCTCCTAGCAGTCTACATCCCCATCCTGCTCCCTCTACTCCTCCTCCTAGCAGTCTACATCCCCACCCTGCTTGCTCTACTCCTCCTCCTAGCAGTCTACATCCCCACCCTGCTCCCTCTACTCCTCCTCCTAGCAGTCTACATCCCCACCCTGCTCCCTCTACTCCTCCTCCTAGCAGTCTACATCCCCACCCTGCTCCCTCTACTCCTCCTCCTCCTAGCAGTCTACATCCCCACCCTGCTTCCTCTACTCCTCCTCCTCCTAGCAGCCTACATCCCCACCCTGCTCCCTCTCCTCCTCCTTCCCCTCTACATCCCCACCCTTTTCTATCCCACTACTCCTCCTTGCAGTCTACATCCCCCCCTGCTCCCCCCCACTACTCCTTCTAGCAGTCTTTATCCTCACTCTGCTCCCTCCACTCCTCCTCCTAGCAGTCTACATCCCCCCTGCTCCCTCTACTCGTCCTCCTAGCAGTCTACATCCCCACCCTGCTCATTCTACTCCTCCTCCTAGCAGTCTACATCCCCACCCTGCTCCCTCTACTCCTCCTCCTAGCAGTCTACATCCCCCCCTGCTCCCTCCACTCCTCCTCCTAGCAGTCTACATCCCCCCTGCTCCCTCTACTCGTCCTCCTAGCAGTCTACATCCCCACCCTGCTCACTCTACTCCTCCTCCTAGCAGTCTACATCCCCACCCTGCTCCCTCTACTCCTCCTCCTAGCAGTCTACATCCCCACCCTGTTCCCTCTACTCCTCCTCCTAGCAGTCTACATCCCCACCCTGATCCCTCTACTCCTCCTCCTAGCAGTCTACATCCCCACCCTGATCCCTTTCCTCCTCCTTCCGCTCTACATCCCCACCCTTTTCTATCCCACTACTCCTCCTTGCAGTCTACATCCCCACCCTGCTCCCCCCCACTACTCCTCCTAGCAGTCTTTATCCTCACTCTGCTCCCTCCACTCCTCCTCCTAGCAGTCTACATCTCTACCCTACTCCCTCCCACTAATTCTAGCGATCTGCATCTTTACCTCTGCTCTTTCTCACTGCTACTCTTGCATCCCCACCTTGCTCCTTCCCACTACTTCTTCTAGCAGTCTTCATCCCTGCCCTGCTCCCACCCACTACTTTTTCTAGCAGGCTACATCCTTGTTCTGCTTAAGGCCCCATTACACAAATAGATTATTGGCTGTATGGCTTCATGTATTATAAGCACGACATACACAATGTCGACTGATCATTGTCTTTCAACAGGCTGAAACGGCAAGGATCACCCTAGCAGCGGCCCTGCTGCTTCGTGTATTAGGCGTGGTGAAGGCAGACCGCCGCTATCTCCTATGCACTGTCTTAAGATCATCAAGGAAACCCCCTAGCAGCTCCTTGTGCAACGATCAGCCTAGCAACAGACCTGCTGCCGTCGCTCTGTGTAATAGGCGTGGTGGAGGCAGACCACCGCTATCTCCTATGGGCTGTCTAAAGATCGTCATTGCCTGTGTAATAGGGGCTTTACTCCCAATACTCCTCCTAGCAATACTCCTCCCCTGTATCCCCACCCAATCCTTCTCACTATTACTCTTCTCAGTTTACTTCCCTGCCCTGCTCCCTCACACTCCTCCTCCTAGTAGTCTGCATCTCCATCCTGCTCCCCTGACTACTCTTCCTAGCAGTCTGTTCCCAGCCCTTCTCCCTCCCACTACTGCTTCACTACTACAACAAACCAGCATCAGGGCTGTGGACAGGCCCCCCTCCCCTATGCAGAACACAAATATATATCGCTGATGCGGTTAAAAACAAAAAAACCTCTTGTGGCCAGAGGCAGTCAAAAGAGTGATGATGGCTGCTGGCTGCTCACTGCTCGCTCTGTCAGTCCACTGTGTTTACCTTTAAGGGCACATTAGGAGCCCTTATGGTTAAATACATAGGTGCAGGAGCAGACTTTATTTTGCTTAACCCCTTATGTACTGCAGTGTGTAAGTGACCCAATGTTCAGAAGACAAGGAGATATCTGCTTTACTGCTGGTGCACTGATAACCCCTGACCTCTGCAGGAGCCCTGCACATTTTTCTACTTGATTGCAGCTGGAGAACAGAGGTCGGGGGTTATCAGTACAGTGAAGGAGAGATCTCTTTGCTTGTTAACCCTTTGTGTCGCAGCATGTAAGTAAACATTGGGTCACTTACACACTGCAGTACATAAGGAGTTAAGCAGAAGGACACAGGACACTCTTATCTTTTCCCCTGGGTCCCTTCCCCCACGGGCCCCATTGCAACTGCATACCCGACCTCTATGGTAGCTACGCCATTGGCTGCGGAAGGGCAGAAGCAAGCTGTGGGTGGACTTGTAGGGAAGAAAACAGTGACGTCATATAAAAAAACGGCCAAAATATTGACCAGTAATGGATGGAAGTGCAGATCATGGCATAGATAGATCGATAGATAGATAGATAGATAGATAGATAAATAGATAGATCTAGATGCTCTAGACTCTAGAGGTCAGTAAATTGACATGTTAACCCAGGGAGGGATTTTATTGTCAAGAAAAAAAAAAATAGAATTAGAAAATCCCTTTTAGGCTTTCTTTATTGTGTGTAAACATTGAGCTTTGCATGGGACATACAAAATAGAATCTTTTTACAGCAAGTACTACAAATCTATAGTCTTTATTAGAACTTTGTCTTCAAGGATTCTTAAAGCAATTTCTTCCTGGCATCCTCAAAGTCTTTTATATGATAAAATCTTTGTGTTGTCATCATGATATTGGATGCAAAACACAACTTAAATACACAAATACAAGTCAAACGCTCAGGATGGCAAAATAACTCCGTCTGTTGCTAGGCAGCTGGTTTTCAAAGTTTTTTTCACATACCAACAACTGTGTTAAAATGTAAATGAGATGGTTAAGCTCTGCTATAGATTCAGATTTTGTTTTTCCAATTTTTTTTTTTTTTACAGATGGAAATATGCAATTATTAGATCCATTTTTAGGATGAAGTTGCACAGATAACATTTGCAAAGATTGTGTCACACCCTCAGTCTGACGTGAACAGGACACGTCATCACCCTTGACCTTGTAGATGGTTTCATAGTTGCCATCATCCTGCGGTGCTGATATCATCAGTCATAGAAGCTGTGCAAACATGATCACTACCACCAGCGATAGCCCCGCTTTCTTTTTAGGATGAAGATCAGAGAAATCTATGATCAGTGTTAAATGGACCTTTCAAACTGTTTGGGTTCGGCAACGTTCTCCAAACCGGAACGATCGGCATTTCATTCCCTCTAGAAGTAGAAGTTAGATGCCTCCCTAGGGAGTCCCGGAAAACATGCATACAGCCAAGCTTTCGAGTTTGGTTTGGAGAACGTTGTCGAACCAAAAAAAATTGACAGGTCCGCTCAACACTACATATGATTCCTTTTTTTAAGCTAAGGCTACAGGGATATTTTGAATGTGACATAGTTCCGAGACCAATGATCGCTACATAATGGGGTCACGTTTTGATGTTTTGACTGTGACCATGTATCAAAGGAAATTCCCGACACTAGACGGATAGATCCGTCTGTCTGTATCTCCACCTATGTTAATAAATCACTATTGCAGAAGATTGGCGAGTGCCAGGAATTTCCTTTGATACTTTGTGCTTTTGGTCCAGGCACCACCACCTGTAGGAGTACCGACCACCGCCTACTACACTTGACTGTGACCATGACCCATCCAATCTATTTTTACTTCCTAAAGTGCTGTATATCTGAAACATTATCTTCAAACTGGAAACAACAAACCTCAGAAGTGCTACTAGTTTCTAAGCTTTAACACTTCCCTAACCCTCCCCTTTCACTATGCCATCTGGCATCGGTTATGAAGTAAAACTGACCTGTCTATTTCCTGAGGAACTCAGCTCCATCATCTGGGGGAAACGTGTTGGAAGACGACACAGGGTCATGACTTGTCCATCTGAGACAGAGTGGACTGAATTACTGTCCTAGAAGGGGGGGGGGGGGGCATTACTCACTAGTGCCCACTGCCCTAGAAGACATAAAATCACAGGCTATACAGAATCATACAAAATCACAGGTGACATTAACACCAAGTATCAGGTGTTATGTATTTATATGTATAAGAATATTTAGGGCTAGCCCCACCTGGCCAAGGGGACGCCCATACCAGGCCACCCTTATGGTTACAGGAAGGGGCAATATATCTGGGTGCTCTTATCAACATACACATCTTTGTGGGCCCGTCCCAAGCAAACAGCTATATGTACCTTCATTGTTTCTTGACTAATTAAAATTAAAAAAAAAAACAAATTAAAAACTAAGTTTTATTAGACTTGCTAGTAAACCCTGATTGTCAATTACTTACATTAAATAAATGTAAAATAAGAAACTTTCTGAATAGTTTTCATTAAAAGAAAATTCCTACCACTTTTTTCTACTGTAGAGCTTGTATAAAGTCTCCAATATAGCTGGTTGTCCTGCTGAATATGACAAAGATCTGACCGTGTATTACTCCTGGGTGTATCAACACTCCCCTTCACTTCTCTTTGTTAAACATGGGCCCCTGCGTAGGTCAACATGGACCCCTGCACAAATTTTGGTGGTCTATGCAAGCTGTTACGGGTTGCGGCAAGACAGGAAACAGGTGTGGCCCCCTCCTGTGCCTAATTTTTCATGGTTTAAGCCTGGTTCACAGACTGTAAGACATGGGCTGTTCTGTGACCCGGCCCTCTCACAGAACGGCCGGTGTCAGTGAAGATCATCTTGGCCAGTACTGCAGTACCAGCCAGATGACCTTCATTTGTGCTGAATTTGGATGCGGGCGCACCCGTGTGTCCCGCACTCTACATTATGTGAACTGTCAGTTTTGTGCAGCTGCTATTCAATGAATAGCAGCTGCAAAAAACTGACATGTCCGTTTTTTGTGCGGCCGCTAGGGATCCCGGCCGGAGTGTATACTAAGGGGGACATTTATTAAATCTGACGTTTTTTACGCCGGACTTAAAAATGTCCCCGCATCTCCGGCGCTACGGAGATTTATGTAGAGGCGGACTGCCTCTACATAAATCCCGTGCGCTCCGGTGCGCCAGCTGAGGGCTGGAGTAGGTATTTGGCGTAACTTTAAGAGAAAAAAATAATGAATCGCACTTCCGCGCCCCCTGTGGGGTTAATATACCAGTATGGAAGACATTTCTGACCTGATCGTAAAATGCTTGCCAATAAATCTGGCTTCTGCACTATAACTTAATGTGGAAATCCATAGGACTGTTACATGCATAGATATATTGGTAGATGCACAGAAATTCTGTCAGCAGCTGGCTGCCATCATTGTATATTAATGGGATCCCGCCTGCTGGCCACAATAGGATAAATGTGATAAATTGCTCTTCTATTAGTATGGGGTTGTAGTGGTTTATGTCTAAGAATTGGAACGTGATGCGATTTCATCTTTAGGCGTGTATAGGTACAGCTCTATTGTATCTACATACATCGCATTGTTATTATTTGTTCGCATGCTGTTGGATGTCATGTGGTCCGTAGGCGCTTGCTATAAATGTGGGAATGATTGTCCTAATTGTTTTATAATGCTAAGTGCAGTAGATATCACATTATAGGTAAATAATAGCAATACCATGGACAAGTGGAGCTATATTTGTATACATACTTTGGTTATAGCATTCTAGAGTTAAACAATATGTCATGGTGAAAGCAACTGTATTTTTTATGCTCAAATGCTCGATTGAGTAATAAGCCCATTATAGTCAATGGGAGATTACGGTATTTTTAAGAAGACCCTACTTGTCAAAGGGAGGGTGTGTGTGGCGCTCCTAAAACCTCAGAAAGTGATGGAAACACAATGGAAATGGAACAGGAACTGCAGGGGGAGCATGGGTGGATGGAGCTAAGACTCCCAGGCCGCTGTACTAGCTGTATACTGGACCAATATCAGACTGAGTAGACCACCTAATAGTGGTATTCTATACTGTATGTCAGATGCTTTTTCTCTATGTCACATATGGATATCACTAGTCCTATTATGTATTTGTATGTATTACTGCATATTTCAATAACACACACAGTATGCAACTGCATATACTAGCTATATACCAGTACCACTATCCGTATACTGTATAATACTGGCATATAGTATGTAATATAGTTGTTTTTTGGTGTCACATTGTGAGATCATTAGTCCTGAAAAAAGACTTTTGGGTGTTTGTTAACTAGTCGCCTATCTAACTATTAAAACTAAGGGGGACATGTATCAAGGAGAAAAATCGTATTTTTCAGTGGAAAGGGGCCACTTGCGAATAAATTTATTCGGAAATAGCCGTTTTGCGAGTAAAATATTCGCAAATGGCCACTTTCCGCCAAGCGCACTGGCGTGCCCAGGATTTCTGAAGAGGCAGTACACTTCTACATAAATCTCCGTAGTGCCGGAGCTGCGGGGACATTTTTAAGTCTGGCGCAGAAAACGCCTGACTTAATGAATGTCCCCCATAATCTCAAACTATCTCTGTCCCTGACAGAAAGCAAGTAAATTGAGCATCAGGTGACCTAGGTCTATATACACCCAGGTCACTTGATGGGGCCGGCCAATCACTGCTAGACCAGCATCCAATATGGCTGTGGCATAGTGTGGTGTCCCCCCACGGGTGTTACTAGTTAATGCACTCCTCGCAAAAGCCTGTACTCAAATAAAAGTGGTAATGAAGTTGTACCTAAGTTTTGCCACTAGATGTCGCTAGTATGTATATCAATATTTATTAATTACTTGCTATTTTCCATGAGCTTCCCATGGTTCTTGTTAAAGTAGGAAGTATGAAGTATGAGTATGAAGTACTTTTGAGCATCCAAATACTTGACAACATGACTGTTTTTTACTATTCTTGCATACACCTGTATGTACTGTTGTTTCACAGTGTATGAGCTTAAGTTTGAAAGAGTTCTTACTTGTTGTTCAATGACTATTTGTGTTCTGGATAAAATGCTGTTTCTCTTCTGGATCACCATGATGAAAGACAACCAAATAAAAAGTCCTATCCAGAACACACAGAGACAATTTTGGCAAGGGGAAAGCACAAAGTCCTTACTGATGTGTCATGACATAGTTCTGGTAAAAGTACACTACTATATACTGCATAAATAGCACGTGGAAAGAAAGGTTAATGATGCACTAGTTTAGTACATTGCCAGATTAGCAGTAATGTGCAGCAAAAGCACAGCAAGGAACATCTTTATTTATCATTAGGGACAGTGAGGATCCTCTGGTGGAGAGAGAAAGGCTTAAAGATTGTGGTTATACCGCTCATGCTTTCTCCCTCTCTCCTGCACAAAGCACTATCTAAGCCCCACCCCCTTAGTCCTGTGTTCTGTCTTGGTGTCTCTGTTACTAGATTTGGAATAATCCTAATAATATGCAGTGAACAGCAGACTGTGGAGAAGTTTGACGCATAGTATCCAAGACTTTGGAGCTGTTCTTCGGAAGGATCAATCATTTTTGGTAAAACAAATGATGTACAAATATGTTACACATCACCTAGTCTATCAAACTGAGGGAGGTTAATTGAAACAACAGTGACCATTTACAGCTCTGTTCACACCAAGTGTAGGGCTATGTTTGTCACATAATCCAGTGACTAGATGCAGCGTGAGGCCATGTTCACAGGGAGCGCCCGGTCTCTGAAAAGATCATCCCGCCGGATGATCTTTCAGGCCGCAGAGTTCTGATGCGGACGCATCTGTGTGCGCCCGCATCAGAACTCCTCACTGCGCACTATGAAGCTTGTTACTGGAGCTGCCCGCTCCATAGTCTGCACTGACATGGTTTTCTACGGCCGCTATTCACTGAATAGCGGCTGCAGAAAACTGACATGTCAGTTGTTTGCGGCGCCGCTAGGGATCCTGGCCGGAGTGTATACTATGTGTATACGCTCCAGCTGGGATCCCACACACACCCAGCCAACGTATTTTCTCATATTAACTACGGCCGTTGTTGCAACCGGCAACAACAGCCGTAGAAATACGAAAAAATATGTTGTGTGAACATAGCCTGATACTGATTAGGTACTTGCACAAATGCTTCTGTACAAAGAGTAGGAGTAAAAGTGGCATGAGGGTTATTCTGCAGAGAGATTGCTAGATCGTCACTGCTCATCACAACACCACAGTCTGTATTATAAACTTGTTCATTTGCTGCACACTTGAATTTGGGAGGGAAAAAAACAACTTTTTTAAATTGATTTTAGCTTTTTAACTGTCATAATCCTGACCTTTCCCTGGTATGTTGTATTATTCTATTTTTATGTTGTTATGCGGCAGTATGACTTGTGTGCCCCGCTGAAATACGCACTGCTCATAAAGTGATCATAAAACCCTACCGTAACTTATTAGATTCACATTCAAGTTCAGCTATGAGAGTCTTATGAACGCTTCTCAGCAAATGTAGAACAAGATTGGAAAGAGTGTTACAAGTAGTAAGAGAAGGTGGCCTTACATATCAGATAGAGAGAATTAAAGGGGTAGTTGACAAAAAAAAAAAAAAAATCTTATAAATCAACCAGTTCCAGAAAGTGCCAGTGATTTATAATTTAATTCTATTAAAAGATCTCAAGTCTTCCAGTACTTATCAGCTGCTGTATGTCCTGCAGGAAGTGGTGTATTCTCTCCAATATGGAGTGCAGGAGAGGATTTGCTGCTTCTCTTGACATTAGATTTTTAACCCTTAGACAACGCCATGGAAGTCTGTCCCCAGACGACCTAGGGCGTAACTGTACGCCCTGGGTGTTTCTCCGGCTATGAAGCGTGCTCCGGAGCGGAGCGCGCTTCATAGCAGGTGGGGGCCGGCTGCAATCAGCAGCCGGGACCTCACCGGTAATGACACGCTGCAGCGATCGCGCTGCCGTGTGTCACCAACTTTTTAAACGCTGCAACGCGGCGTTTAAGTGTGAGTGGCAGGGGGAGTCCCCTGTCACTTACTGATCGGGACCCCCGCAGTGTGACTGCACAGGCAGGCTCAATGAGCAGATCGCCGATAACACTGATCAATGCTATGCCTATGGCATAGAAATGATCAGTGTAAAAATCAAAGTACTGGATGTAAAAGTCCCCCAAAGGGATTTCAAATGTGTAAAAAAAAAAAAAAAGTTAAAAACACTAACACACTACCCCAAAGCCCCTCCCTCAATAACAGTTGAAATCCCCCCCCCCTTTCCCATTATATAAATAAAACATATAAAAATAAATAAACAAATAAACATATAATATACCGTAGCGTGCGTAATTGTCCCATCTATTAAAATATAACAAGGGTCATTGTGATCGGTGAACGGCGTACACGAAAAGAGGGGGAAAAGTGCGCGGATTACCGATTTTATGTTACATTATATATATAAAAAATTTTTTTATAAAAAGTGATCAAAACGTCCGATCTTCACAAATCTGGTATTAATAAAAACTAGAGATCATGGCGGAAAAAATGACACCCCATACAGCCCTGTAGTTGAAAAACTAAAACCGTTATAAGCGTCACAATAGGCCCATTTAATTTATAATTAATTGCCAAAAAAAGGATTTCATTTAAAAAAAATATATATATAACATTAGAGAATCTGTGTAACCTGCATATGGTTGTGTTCGGACTGACCTATAGAATAATAGTATCATGTCGCTGTTACCATATAGTGCATTACGTAGACACAGGAACCCCCCAAACATTACCATATTGCATTCTTTTTTACGATTTCACCAATTTATATCTTCATAAATAATATATTTGGAATTCCATCATACATGTTATGGTAAAATGAAAGACGCCATTACACAGTACAACTATTCCTGTAACAAACAAGCACTTACATGGCCTGTAGATAGAAAACTGAGAGTGCTAGAGCTCTTAGAAGGGGAGGAGGGAAAAACGAAAACACTAAGATCAAAATTTGCGCGGTCCACTGGTTCATTTTGGGCCTTTGACAGGGTTAAAGGATTTATGCATGGTGATTAAACATTTGACGTTTTATCAAACTTTTCTGGTAAATTTTAAGGGATAGACATTTCTACATACAGCAATAACAAATGGAGAGAGAGAGATCAACATTTTTTACATGATACAGAAGAACAGCTCCAAAGTCTGAGATACTTGGTTTTAGACTTGTTTGGGGTGTGCTGTTCACGGCCTATCATTAGGCTTAGTCCATATCTAGTAACAGAGACACCAAGACGAAATACAGGAAGTGGGGGTGGAGCTTAGATAGTGCTTTGTGCAAGGGAGAGAGCATGAGCTGTATAAAAGCAAATGTTAATAAATATATCTTTATGTCACATAGCTTTGCTGCATTAACCTCAACACTTACTGTCAGAGGGGGCAGCATGCAGATTTTAATCATAGACTTTAAGGGTTAAAGGGGTTATCCAGGGCTCCACAGTTTTTAACATGTTGCTTCTATATTAGTATGCATAATAAACATGTTGGAGAACTTTTATCAAGACTGACAAATAAAGCCACACCTCATAGTACAGCTGACCGTTCTTGCACCCCATGGAGGCATTGCGCAAAAAACTGTTCAGAAGCAGATGTAAATTTTTGCCTCGTTTATGCCAATTTTCAGGCATAAATCTTAAATCATAAATTTTCAGGCACAGGAGGTAGCCACGCCTCCTCCCCGTTTTGTTGCACAAATTAGAACTTAATACTATGCTCAGGATTCGGCTCCAATGTGTGATGTGTGGGAGGGGCTTCAATGGTATACCGCCGACTGTGATGGTTTAGTAAATTACAGCATGAAAAGAACCTAATGAAAAAGAAAGAAAATAAAGAAGAGATTTTTCTTCATGCGCAGGTCAGCTCCAAGTTTTCTCTTTCTGCGTTATGTTATTAACCTGATGAAGACCGCCATTAGAAATGACACATTTTTCTTGGTAAAGTTATTCCATTTAATTTTTGCAGTTTTTACAAGGTCACTCGCAAGTTTCTTTCTGATGAGGAAACATTGAATTTTCCTGCGAGTTGTGATTCGGGTGCAGTTTTCCAGTGAATAGTAATTTACTCAGTCACCTTGAAGTCCGAACCGTGATTTTCCATTTTAACATTGGAGTTCCCGTAGTATAAAAGTATAATGAATGCCTCTTTCCTATACAAATAAAGCTGATGTTTTATGTTGAAAAAGAAAATTCAAATTTTGTTACATCGGTTGGCATATAGATGTGTCCACCTTTAGCTTTCCTGTAATCTAGTTACAGATCCCAATATGAATTCCAAATTCATAACAATATTGCAGCATTATAGCAAAATCCTCCACTGTTTGTAATTCGCATCATAACCAATGAGGGGCAACACATTGTATGGTCCTGGAGACAAGACAGTCTTCAGATGAGAGGTGTAGGTGTTTTGAGTCCCAGCATAAAATATATAACAGGACCTTATGTCTACCATTTATAATATGGTCTCTTATGGTGCAGTGGTGCTCCTGCATCTCCCGGTGAGACAGCGCACTGATTGGTTGACCGCCGGGAGATGCCGGGAGTCCCCAAAGAAGCCGCAGCGGGGACCCGGTAAAGTATGTACCTTGGCCGCGGGGGTTAAGGGAGCTGACTTTGATATACTCGCAGCGGGATGACAATCGAGTATATCAGCCCATTAAAGTAAATGGGCAGGTATCCGCAGCAGATTTCACTGCGAATACTGTACGTGTGTTTGTACCCTAAGATGTTATTGGGACGGGTAGATAGTTCAATATTTAAAGCAGCTGGACAGCAGCGGGACACTCTGTTCCTGATAGGATTTTGTGCAGCAGTCTAAAAGTCGCCTTACACCATATACTGCTGTTTTGCCGTCCATATAACTTGTATTCCCCCCACTCGAACAACCACTAATAGATGATGTCGGTGGTGATAGAAAATTTCCACCCAAACTCTTTGTTCTGAAAAAATAAGCCACAGCCAGAGAGCTCTTGATTTCCCCAAAAAACACATAGGAATTCTCGGCTGTACCCAACGTTTCTGTGTTTAGGATGATGGGAGGCGGACAGGAAAAATAACTGACAGCCGATCGATCACTTGGCTGTCGGTTATAAAAAGTGTATGGGGACACTTAGGTCCCACTTCCAGGACTCTTAGGGAAGATAAGCATGCCCCTTTGTACTATTTTATTTTTCTATTATCATCTATATGTTTTATTACTATACTTTAAAAACATATATAACACCAAAGATTGCTTTGCAGCGCCATATTCCGACCTTTAGAACTTTTCGGTACTTTTTCTACTTTTCCTTCAACTGAGCTGTTTCGAGGGCACTTCTTTAACTGCATTTTAATTGACTATTACACGTTTTACAAGGAAAAACAAAGATAAGAGGATATACTAATATCAACATAGTAGAAGTAATAGCCACACTAGATACACCGTTCATCAAGTCTTTAGACTGAGGCTGGAACAAAGTGCAAAGATCAAACAGAATAATCTTTGTGATATCTAAGGCAATTTTATAACGGTTTAGAAGAGAACATTTTGAACTGAAAAGTTTTGCTCAGGGGTAGAGATAAACATGCAAGTCGAGGCACTCACAAAGGATCGGGATTGACAAACTGGCAAGGACAAAGACAAGGTCAGTGGTCAGGCCAGCCAAGGATTGAAGGGGGAAGAGAGGGAAAGTACAGGTACTAGAACACTTTAAAGAGAACCTGTCATTAAAATAACTTTTAACATGTCGCAGGGACATGTAAAAAGTTTTTTTTTGTTGTTTTTTTGACATGTAAAAAGTTTTGATGGGTTGAGGTCTAACTGCTGAGACCCTCAATGATAAGGAGAACATGTTTCACTTTCCTGCTGTTAATCATCTGCATCCGGTTGGCCCTATAGACTTATAATGTAAAGGAATGGACGGAGATCACTGTGGGCAGGAGTATGAAATCTGCTACCTGTCCTGGCTCCACATCTCCTGCCTAAAGGGGTGGTGTCACGAAGCAAAGAAGGTAAAATCCGATATGTACCACATACATGTATGTGAAGGGAAACAATGTTTGACAGTGCTAATGGGACCGATCATGTGACTGGAGTGAGTATATATTCACTTTAAGACTTCCCTGCCCACTCACTGGTGCCTGAGAAACATGGGGGGACATTTACTAATGAGTCTAAAATGTGTGACTTTTCAACAAAGTATTCATCTATTTTTTACCCAGCTTAAAGTGACTCTGTACCCACAATCTGACCCCCCAAACCCCTTGTACCTTCAGATAGCTGCTTTCGGAATGATCCAGGAACATTTACTGCTTTTTCAGCTTTGCACAGGTGTCTTAACGATCCAGCCCATGTTCATTATACACACAGGTGGGGAATAGGAAGCAATCTGCCTAGAGCATTCCTAATGATGAGGAGGGTGGAGAGGAAGGACAGAGAGGTTGTGCCAGCCTAATGCATATACTAATGTAAGCCATGGCCGTTAGACACAGCGCTGCAAGTTTAAAACTTGTTTTTAAAACAATAACTGCATACCTGCAGTTATTGGAGATAATGCAAATTTGGGGGTGAATACTCAAAACAGGCAGATTTTAAAAAGTTGCATCCAAAAAATATTTGCCCATCGAATAATCGTTCATACATGGACCTCACACCAAAAATGGGTGAAAAATCCAATTATTCCCTTAAAAATAGGCGCAAAGCCCTTGATAAGTTTCCTCCATTGTGTTTTTTGCCATAGGTATGGGTTCATGTCCTGCTCTCCTGTATCTGACCTGTGTCTGTTTTCTGATATTTTCTTTAACTCTGCTCCATCTCTGCTTACAACTGGACTGGACTTACAACAATCTGTAGTGTCCCGACACAGGTGTGCCACCCAAGCCCTCAGGCTGTGTGTGGTATTACAACTCAGCTCTATCCACTTGAATGGAGCTGAGCTGCAAAACCACATGCAAACTCAGCCCAAGAGTGGTCCTATTTATGGAAGAAAATGACTATGTCTTTCTAATCCTGGAAACTGTTCAATAACTACTAATAAATGTTTTTGAATCCTATCTTCTATTCTCTATACAAGTACTTTGTGATGAATCACGGTTTCAATTTTATACAATTTCATCCTCATGAAAGGTGAATCCCTTCATCAAACACTGCGGTAACTTTGTTTTTCCCCAGAGAAAATATTCAATTTCTATGAGAAGGTAAAATTTAACATTTTACGTCTCTCATCCAGACATATTGATTATACTGGTTTAATATTTGCAAGTTGGTTATCTCTCTTTTCTTATTAACATTTTAGGTCAATAGGTCTTAATTTATACCACACGAAAAATCTATAGCAAATACAGTATTTTACATTGAAATATCTGATAAATAAATTACATATATAAGGATCAATACAGGTTTAGCGTTGTAGTATGCATTAGAGGAAAAATTGTATTCTATAATAGGAGTTGGTTATTTTTAAAGTTATGATGTCATCAATTCAGTGTACATAAGGAAAGTATATAATAAGGTATAATGCTCTGCTCATGCTCTGGGTTAGAATCTTACTAGCTGGTAATATTTTGATATCTTTATAAATCAAAATAATAACAAAGTTTAAAAAATTTAAAATAAAATTTTTTTTCATGAAGCTCCAAAGTAGCTGGAAATTCCACATACTAGGTGAAAATTCTACGATCCTGACTGTTATCTGGTGGCCATCACATAAATGTTCACAAAGTTGAATTTAAATGGTCACTCTCATTTCCAACAACTTTCTTACATGTTACAGCCATGGTGATTCTTAAAGGGAAAGTATCAGAAGAGTAATCTCATTGATTTCTTTGATTTTGTCACAAAAGTGCTGGATGAAGGTGGTGCTATGGATATATCTAGACTTAAGCAAAACCAGTGATACAGTTCCCCATAAAGAGCTGATACAGAAGTTATTGAGGATTGGACTCAATCCCTGGATAGGTAAAGGGGGACATAATAGCTTGTACCCCATTGTGTCTGCTGTCCTCAACGGAAAATCAGGTTAGAAAAAGTGAAGCCTAAAAGAGACCAAGCGGGATTGTTGTAGAGGGGAAAGGCGGAGTGTTTGTGTGTGTGGCGGGGGGGGGGGGGGGGGGAAATGAGGGGTAGGTATCCTGGGCAAGTCATATACACCAAGACTGCTGTATAACAAATCACGTCTTAAAATAAGTACAGGCCAGCTTTTACGTATTTTAAAGGCATATTTTTAACAGACCAAACACAAGAACAAGGGGACAAAGTCTGAGGTTATGGGGGGGGGGGGGAGACAACAAAAACACAACATGACAAAACATTACTTTAACCCCTTAAGGACTGCGGGCGTACATTTACGCCTCCGCTGCCTGGGCCTTAAGGCAGGAGGACTTAAATGTACGCCCTGGCGCGGTCCCGGGCTATGGAGCGGGCTCACGAGCTGAGCCCACCCCATAGCGGGTGAGGACCGGCTGCTATCGGGGGGGGGGGGGGGTAATTGGCAGAAAAAACTTCAGCATGTTGAAGCTGAGAATATTTTTCGACTTGACACTAGAGCTCCTAGAGGTCTGATTTTTAAAATGATTTATTATTTCATTATTGAACAAAAATTATTTTGCATTTGGTTGCGTTTTATAGGCTTGAATAATACGTTATATAAATTAATATTTGGTTAATATACACTATCAGAAGTACTGTACATAATGGATTGAATTGCATAAAATGTAAATTTATTTTTGAGATAATTAAATTTGTTTATTGTTACTACAGCACAATTTTGGTTAGGTGCATTCTTCCTTGTACATACACTTTTTTTGATTTTGGTATATCTAGAGTAAAGTTGCTCATTTAACTTGTGAAAGGATTATAGAAATTATGCACTTTACTAATATCTTTATCAGTGTATTTTGCACGTCATTCAGACGTAGCGTTTTCCTCCTGACTGCAAATGAAAGTGTGGTTTCATACCCTTTCTTGTAATGATCGTAATGAATGGAATGCATTCACAGAGGAGTCATGATATTATATACGTATAGTGTGAAACAGAGTAATGTTTAATAGTTTAGATTGGAAAATTTGTTTCATAATATGGTTGTTTCAATCAAGGCATGTTCACTTCATCATGTGATATGCTATACGGTTTCCATTGGCCAATTTTGTTTTTTTAAACACCACCCACAGTGAAGACCTTAGGCATGATTAAGCGCATGCGCGAAATGCGTTGTTTAGTCACCACTCTATCCCAGGATGGGCTAAAATTTTAACTGCAATATGGATTACAGTTTAATGTATTAACAGTTATATTTTTGGATCATTTGGATGTGCTGGATCAACTGTCCTCTTTTTGAAGTCCTCACCCTCAATGACGGACCGCAGCGTTTAAGTATAAGTGACCGGAGCATCTCCGGTCACTTAGCGATCGGGACCCCCGCAGTGTGTCTGCGAGGGTCCCGATCGCATTTCCTGACTGCCAGAGGTCTCTTACCTTCCACCGTGCAGTCCTCAGATCGGTTATCTGATTCAGCCTGCCACAGGCAATCTCTATCAGAAGATCACAGATAACACTGATCCCTGCAATGCTATGATCTAGAAACATTTTTAGATCATTATGCAAAAAATGATGCCCCATATGACCCTGTAAGTGAAAAATAAATGCGCTATAGGAGTTACAATACAGCCATTTTAAATTTGCCTATTTGCAAAAAATGTTTTTACTGCTAATAAAAATGGTAAAATGATAGAAAACCTAGTAACCATGCATGTCGTTGTGTTTAGACTGACCTATAGAATAAAAGAAAAATGCCAGTTTTACCGTAAAGTGCATTACGTAAACATGGAACATGGAACCCCGAAAAAATCTGCGGAAATCTGCATTCTTTGACCCAAGTTCACCCCATAAAGGATATTTTGGGGGTTAGCACTGTAGCCTTGCAGTGCTGGAGTCCTGGGTTCAAATCCCACCAAGGGCAACATCTGCAAAGAGTTTGTATGTTCTCTCCGTGTTTGCGTGGGTTTTCTCCGGTTTCCTCCCACACCCAAAAACATACAGATAGGTGAATTTAGATTGTGAGCCCTATTGGGGACAGGGAGCAATAATTGGCGAAAAAAAAACCTATGTGAAGTGCTGCGGAATCTGTGTGCGCTATACAAATAAAAGCATTATTATTCTTATTATTATTATTATTATTATTATTATTATTCTGTCATTCATTTTATGGCTGATTGAAAGTTGCCATTACAAAGTACACTTGCTCCTGAAAAAAACAAGCCCTCACATGGCCCTGTAGGTGGAAAAATGAAAGAGTTATGGGTCTTAGAAGGCGTGGAGGAAAAAACGAAAACGCAAAAGTGACAATTGGCCCGGTCCTTAAAGGGGTTGACCGGCGCTAAAAAATTATTCATAGAATAACACACATTACAAAGTTATACAACTTTGTAATGTATGTTATGTCTGTGAATGGCCCCCATCCCCGTGTCCCAGCACCCCCACCTGTGTACCCGGAAGTGTGGTGCGCTATACTCACCTGTCACGTGCCGACCACGGTCTCCGATCCTCAGCAGTGACGTCTTCTTTGGGCGGCCGGCGGATCTTCCCGAGTGCCGGCCGCCCTCTGCAGCGTCATCCGAAGCTCAGCCGCGATTGGCTGAGCATAACTGTGTTCAGACAATCGCGGCTGAGCGGCTGATGGTCGGCACGTGACAGGTGAGTATAGCGCACCACACTTCCGTGTACACGGGTGGGGGTGGTGGGACACGGGGAAGGGGGCCATTCACAGACATAACATACATTACAAAGTTGTATAACTTTGTAATGTGTGTTATTCTGTGAATAATTTTTTAGCGCCGGACAACCCCTTTAAGGCCATTTCGGGCCTGGTCCTTAAGGGGTTAAGGAAGATATGGTTGGTGAATCTACAGTAACTGAATGTGAACCTGCCTGGATTGGACTACGTATATTTTTGTTTGCCAACAATCTTTTATGTTTTTATGCTTTTTTGTTTTTGTTTACATTTTTCTTTTTTTAAAATGTGAATTTAAACTTTTATTGGGAGGGAAAGGGAGGGTTGTATATTTTTAAAAACTTTATTTATTTATTCTCATTTTTAAGTCCCCCCAGGGGACTATTATGAGCAATCTTTAGATTGCTTATATTGATCTATGCTATGCTATTGCTGAATCTGGTGTTAAATGATAAAATTGTTAGAGAATGTTGGAATCCTAGAAGCAATTTACAAACTATATTGTCATTGACTTCAATGCCTAAACAGTATACACTAGGTTAATCTAGTAGTTGCTACAGGCAGACAGAAGGTTATCATTTCCTAATTCCCATGAAAAATTCTGGAGCTCTATAGAAGATAAAAGAGCCCAAACCACTATCAGGAGCATTAAGAAATGAGTCAACTTATAAAATTGCCTTAAGAACATCATAATATTTAATATTTGTCCTCCGTTTCTTTGCGCCGTCAGAACACTTTGTTATTCTTTTAAATTTTTGAAATATTTTCCAATCTTCCACTTGGTATATTTCATCTCATGATTTTCCCATTACATTATCAGTGCTTGAGATAAGATGTTTCTTAATTTCCAAATTACCTGCAGCGGCACTCTGCTATGCAAATGATTGCAAATGCCTTAATAACTTCAGCAAATGTTGTCTTAGCTGTGCTCAGCTTTAACATGGGCTTTATTTATATTTATAATGAATGCCGCGGCACTGCACACCAGACTGACATACCATTAATATTCTAATGATATTGCCTTTCCCCCCACTTTGTACAAGGTCATCGTGTTTGCATTTTGTAAGTTCATTTTAAGTTGAGGGATCAACATGGACACTCGGTGAATGAAAGTTCTAATTAAAAACATAATTGCTTCATTGCCTGGTGGAATTAAGCAATTAATTCAATGTGAATGACTGTTAATAATGGAAAGACGAGCATCAAGACCGCGGCATGATTTCATTGTATTGACTTCACAAGACAATACTTGGCTCCATTGTCCTTCTCCGTTACTTTGCTTTTAAGAACTTATCACTGGGATCCAGTCTCAGATATTGTGTATATAAGTACACGTTGCGATGGTCAGGATTGGGACACACTTGCTCTGTAAACATAATAGAAAAACTATGTCATTGCTGTTGACTAGTGATGAGCAAACATATTCATAAATATTTGTATGTTCGCACGGACATGACGCTAGTTGTTCATGTTCACTGATCACAAACAATTTGTTCAATGATCGGAATGGTACGAACTTACGAACGATCATTTTCGAATTTGTGAACGTAGGCAACTGGGTGATTAAAATAAAAAAAATAAAAAATATGGTACTTGGGGGGCACGGTTTCATTTATAAGCAAAAGCTAGACTGTGAGATCCTACAGCAAAAAAATTATATTAAAATTGGAAAAAATTGAACATTTTGTGTAGATATTGGGGTGAATTTATTACAGCTACGTCTGGTGCACATTGGTAAATAGTCACAATTTTCTTTTTTTGCTAAATCTGCCTACAACTTTTCCAGTCTATGCCCTACTTGCATGATTGGTGGGCTGGGGGTGTAGTAGCCTGAAAATGATGGGAGTTTGTGAACATTTCTAAGTAGGGATGAGCGAACAGTAGGAATGAAGTGCTTTGTTGGGATCGTCCGGCAGCTTGTCAGGCTGCTGGCTTTGAAATCTGTGCTGGTCCTACCTAGGTGTAGGGAAAAGATGGATCCAGTCTTTGGAAACTGGGTTCTTCCCGAAGGGATATCTGGCTAGTCCTGTGTTTCGAAACTCTTCTTTTGCATATTCATGTTTCCCAGGGAGCAATGCACCTAACCCCTTAACTACCCATGACGGGTATACCCGTCATGCGGCCGTTAAGGGGGATCAGAGAGGGCTGCCGGCATGTTCCCTCTCTGCAGCCCGCAGTCCCCGATTGCTATGTGTAGCCAGCGACCGCAGGCCTTAGCCGCTGCAGACGGCTAATTAACTATTCAAATGCAGTTGTCAAAGCTGACAGCTGCATTTGAATAGTGTATGTGGCCCCTGTCCCTGGTGTCTAGTGGGGGATCTCCCCCCCACACACACCCGATGCGATCACGGAGGGGAGATCCGTTGTAATGAGCTGGCCGGGGCTCAGCGTCGGAATGACACTGATCTCGGCTCGGCAATCCATTCAGATGGTCTGCAGCAGACCATTATAATAGAGCACCGATCTGATGGATTGGTGCTCTGTTATAAACACAGCATTGATCTCAATGGGAGATCAGTGCTGTGTATATAGAAGTCCCCCAGGGGGCTTCTAATTACTGTATGTGAAAACAAAATAAAATGTTTTTATTAATAAATAACCCCCTCCCCTAATAAAAGTCCAAATCACCCCCCGTTTCCTATTTTATAAATATAAATAAATAAATAAACAAACATTTTTTTGTATTGCTGCGTGCATAATCGCCCGTAATAATAATTTATTTAATTCAAGATCCCTCACGGTAAACGACGTAAGCGCAAAAAAATTCCAAAGTGCAAAATTCAGCATTTTTGGTCGCATCAAATCCAGAAAAAATGTAATGAAAAGCGATCAAAAAGTCGCATATGCGCAATCAAGGTACGATAGAAAGTACAGATCATGGCGCAAAAATGACCCCTCACACAGCCCCATAGACCAAAGGATAAAAGCGTTATAAGCATGAGAATAGAGCGATTTTAGAGAACGTTTATTTTCTGTAAAAGGTTTTATTTTTTTACGAGCCATCAATTAATATAAAAGTTATAAATGTTACATATCGTTTTAATTGTACCAATTGGAGGAATATATATAACATGTCAGTTTTTCCTTAGGACACACGGTGTAAAAACGAAGCCCCCCCAAAGAAAAAAAATTGTGTTTTTTCTTTTTCAATTTCACTGCGCATATAATTTTTTTATGATTTTGCAGCATATTTTATGCTAAAATTCAGCCTGTCCTTGCAAAGTACAATTAGTGACGCAAAAAATAAGGGCTCATGTGGGTCTGTAGGTGTAAAAATGCAACTGCTATGGCCTTATATACACAAGGAGGAAAAACGAGAACGTAAAAACGAAAATTAGCCTGGTCCTTAAGGGGCTAGGATTTCACTGCATTGAGCGCTTTATTTAGCAGCCGGCAGTGTTGTATTTGGCTGGTCTTCCTAAGATCAGCGATCTGTTTCTCTTATGGCTCTTAGGGCATTGCTCCCACCTAGCCAGAATCCTGCTCCACACTGATGAGGGGCAACACCCCGAAACAGCTGTATGTGGATGGATTCCTGGCCTTGGTCTTTCCCTTTTCATTACAATGACTTATAGGGCCGCTTAATATGGTGGTTTAGGTGGTTTCCCAACAGGAGCCGCCCCTTGGCTGGGTCCTTCCCGGAGGGATATCTGGCTAGTCCTGTGTTTCGAGACTCTTAAATAAGGCTTCTTTTGTATATTCTTGGAAACTGGGAGAAGTTTCCCAGGACTAGATCCAGCTTTTCCCAGTGCCTGGGGAAGAGTGGACAGGAGCATCACAGATTTCAAAGCCTGCTGCCTGACAAGCTGTCGGACAATCCTACTGAAGTGCTTTGCTTCATCCCTACTGGAAGTTTACTCATCCCTTTCTCTGAGGCTGCTGCAAATGCAAAAAAGCCTTTTCTTTCTAACAATAACATGACGGCATGATTAACATTTCAAAGTTGCATCTGAACAAACCACAAGACTTCTGGAATAATTTACCTTGGACAGACATTACGAAAGGATTGGCCAGAAGGCATAATGCCTTGTTTGGTGAAACATATATAATTAATGGGGGGATGTTTTTAAATCAGCTGGAGACAGAAAGTTATACATAGTTTTAAATTACTTCTGTATAAAAAAATTTCAGTATTCTAGTACCTATCAGCTTCTTTATGCTCTGCAGGAAGTGGTGTATTATTTCCAGTCTAACATGGTTCTCTCTGCTGCCACCTCTGTCCATGTCAGGAACTGTCCAGTAGCAGCAACCTCTCCTGCTCTCTAGACTGGAAAGAATAAACCACTTCCTGCAGAAATAAATTACAAATCTCTGCCACTTTCTGGCACCAGTTTGAAATTGAAAGATTTTTTTTTTTTTTCAGAACTACCCCTTTAAGGTTAAGGATCAGATTTTTTTTTTCCTGTCCTGATACATAAAACCATAGACTTTAAAGTGACTGAACTTTCTTTTTCTCCTTACTGTATATAATTTAAATAACCATCCATGGAGAACACTATGTATGATTTATTTCTTTGCATGTTTGAGGTATAGACCAGTAGGTGGATCATATATTAAAGGTTATTACACCTATTATGGAACTATGTAGGGTTACCATTAAGAAGAGGAAGAAATATGGCAGCACCAGCATATTGCCTAAGAATTGATGACCAGGCTATGGGAAAGCTCATCTCAAGGGAATGCCAAGAGATGTCTGGATATTACAGTCATTTCTCATATTGTGTAGAATATGTCTATTTTGTAGGATATGGTGGCAAAATGAAAGTCACATCACACTAGGCCAGTCTTTAATCACACAAAAAATGTGTCAGCCTTTAGGGGGGAAAAACTTTTTTTTCCTGTTTACTGCTCATGGAGCAAAGATTAGGAGAGATCGGTCATTAGAGTTGGCGTAAATGGAGCTTTCCTAGCAGTACATAGTATATTTCTTATTATGTTATGTGTTTATCCCAGGGAGGTTTACTCTCACTTACTGTAGCTTCACCAACAGTGTTGAGCAAGCACTAAAACGCTCGATTGCTGGTTACTAAAGTCAAGTAATTTTCAAGGCTCGTGTGCTCGACTCCAGTAACGAACCCAATTGAAAACAATGGTGGACTCAGCTGGATTTACTAAGAGGCAAACACTCTTAGTGAAGCTGGCCGGCCCTGTGCACAAGTCAACACCAGCTCAGAAAAGGTGTAGATTTTCGCCTGGTTTACGCCTGGGGTAAACCTTAATAAATCAGGCACGCAAGGAGGCCATCCCTCCGCCCCACTTGGCTGCACCATCAGATACAGCTGGCGTACACCATGGAGAAGGGGCCAATCTGCCCTTTTTCGTCGTGTACGGCGTTCAAATCCCAAGATGGTTGTCCTTTTCCATACTCTGACACCAGCATGTGTCGGTACAATATATCAGAACTGAGTCTCCACTGCATATAGGAGCGTTAACACTGCAGAATGTTTGGTTTGTGTTGTCCTCCTTGTTGTATTAAGAAGATTTTATGATTTTTTGGTCCTACAAATCATGTTTTCTATATAATTGTATTAATAAACTTTACTAATTGTTTATAAAGTCAGCTCAGATGTTTCTTCTCTATGAGGAATTTTCTTTTTTTGGGGGGGCTGATGGATAACTTTAAGCGGATTCCATATGCGCTCCCTCTTGAAGATCTGCCCGTCCCATAGGCTTCATTCTATGCTTATGCAGATTCTGTCGCCTGTCCAAAGAATTTACTATGGGACGGGAAGTAGTGATGAGCGAATAGTGAGATATTCGAATATTTGATATTCGCACGAATATCTCGCGAATATTCGATCAAATATTCGATCCCATTAAAGTCTATGGGAACAAGTATTCGATTAGTGAAAGACATCTATTTGACCATTTGGAGGGTGAAACCAGAAGCTGGGGGATTTGAACGCTTATCGAATATTTATCGAATATCTCACTATTCGATCGAACAGTATCATCACTAAAGGGAAGAGGGAAGGGGCTGCAGGTTATCCACTTAGATTCCTTAGTGTGAAATCGTCCTAAGTGTCAAACTCTGCTAATCAGCTATGTCTAATGTTCCTATATATAACTATAGCAATATGGGTTCACAGTATACACTAGCAAAGCCTATACCATACAGAACATACTGCAACACAATTAATACACACCTTCAGTGTTTCTGAGAGAGGTAAGTCGCATCACTCACCCCTGTATCCTTATATATGGGGGTACATATGGGGATCGTGCAGAAGTTAAGGGCAATAGATCTTTTAGATAGGGATGAGAGAGGAAGGCATTTTAGCTTACAGCACTTTTAGGGGTTTGGTAACGTCTCTTTGACACTTTGCACCATAAAACAAACACATTTTCCATGTTCTGGAAGGACAGATGGTTTAATAAAATGTCCCATGTGTCCACTTGCCCTATCTAAGTTTCAGCAATTTGGAACCTAGATTGCAGCTGACAAATTCACTTCAAGAAAACACACGTCTGTATTTGTCTTGATCCCCCATATGCATATGAACATTTGACCGAGCATGTACCTGTTCTATATAGAGATGAACGCAACTGGAGCACGCTACTCGAGTCCAGTCATTCGACACTTGAATACTTGTGGCTGAAGAAGTTAAATGCATCCCTAAGGAGTCCAACATGGATACGGCTATAGGCCATAGACTATCCATGTTTTCCAGGACTCCATCCAACCTGTAGGACTGCATCCAACCTCTTCAGCCTCTCCAGTTGTGCTCATCTCCAGTTCAAAACAAAAAGACATCTGTGGTGGTGGCGGCGGCATATGTCCCCAAAACCAATTAGATTAAACCTAGTAAACGCCAACATTCTCTTCCCCTACATCTGTCATTGAAGGATAATTGGAATACACCCTTTTTTGAGGATCAGCTGATCACACCATAATCGGGAAGTCGGGAGTGTTTATGGCCAGCTTTAGATTCTTCTGATTTACTATGGACAATTTCCACTGCCATCCAGCTAATACTCGAGTTCACTAGTAGTAAGTTTAATGTAAGTGCACATCTCCACCATCTTTACACGTATCGTAGGATATGGAAACTATCCGACATCTTTTAAGGGTTAATCTCATTTTATCTCATTTTGGCTTTTGCATGGATAAACATTTTCATTATGCAGATGGGATGAATCTTTATGCTTAATGAGTTAGTTTTTGACAGATTCTAAAATAAGTTAATAAGCGTTCACTGAAAGGTTAGCTTTAATTATATTTCAGTCACATGTTATCCCAGGAGTGACAGTAACTGGTATTTGCATTTTGATTTCAAAGCTGGTCTTGTTCCCATTGCCTACATCTTGATGTACACTTTTCACTGTGATTCAGCCAGCCTAATCATTCTCAAAGGGCTCTTATCGTAATATGTCACAGTCTGAGAAATACTGCCATATCAGTCAGTAAATAGCAGGGTTATTTGCTAACAAGATAGGGGAATAGCATGAAAGGAACCATATCTATGAATGTTAAATAGACCTAAAGACGTTCCATTGAATCATGCAGATTTTCACGGTCGAAATTGCTGTCCGACAATTTTTCCAAAGCCGCCCGTAGAGCTAATATTTTCTTTTTCCAGAATTGGATTTTTTTAAAAATGTTTGGAGATGGAAAGTAAAAAAAAAAAAAAAAAAAAAAAAAAAGAACAGTAGTCTGAAAAACACGATATAGCTTTTATTAGGCTGGGTTTACACTGCGTTTTTGCACTCCGTTTAACGTATCCATTTTTAGATGGTTACTTTTAGGGTAGCTTCATACGTACCTGAATCACAGCGGATTTCACACTGCGAGTTAGCAGCTAAATCCGCTGTGATTTCCCTTCTGTCAGTTCCAATAGGATTACATACTCATGTGTAAGCGAGATCCCCTTTAACCCCCCATGGTCCTGTGCATACATTACTTGGTCCACGCTCCGGCTCATTTATGGCTCCCAGTGACCTGACATCCCGCTCAGCCAATCAGTGTGTTGTCCTGCCGCAGCCCACTGATTGGTTGAGTGCAACATCTAGACGCCAGGAGCCACAGAACAAGCCAGAGCGTGGACCAATACATTACTTGGTCCACGCTGCCGCTTACATACGAGTATTTAATCCTATTGAAACTAACAGAAGGGGAATTGCACCTGATTTCGCTGCGAACTTGCAGCGTGAAATTCTACTGTGATTCCGTTGCGTATAAACCCACCCATAATGTACACAAAAACATGGTCAACCACATTTTTGTGTACGCTAAAAAAAAAAAGAAACGCATCAGTTTTGATCCCTTTTTTTTCATCTGTTTATTCCCTGACTGCAAAAATGCGGCGTTAACCTAGCCTTATTCCTTCTTAAAAGTATTGAATGTAAGCATTTAGTATATATATATATATATATATATATATATATATATATATATTTGCATAAAAATAAGACACCCCCTGAAAATAAGACCTAGTAGAGGTTTTGCTCAATTGCTAAATATAAGGCCTCCCCAAAAGTAAGACCTAGCAACAATTTTGTTTGGATATATGTCCGCTGAACAGAACACCAGGACACGCAGCTTCAATGCTATTTAGCCCGCCACCGTTGTACCCTACCTTCACTGTCCGTGAAAGCAGCTGCATGCAGGACATAAAGTTCATCATCTGTCACCATTCCCCGTTATCCCGTCGCCTACCGCCATATTGTACACTGTCCCTGCTGTGCTTTATGAGTATGCTGTGGTGAGCTCCCCCTGGTGTCCGGAAGCCACCACACCATATGCTCTCTCCCTGCTGTTCATGTGAAATGCGAATTCTTCTTAATGGAAAAATAAGACCTAGCGCATCTTTGAATTATAAGACACTGTCCTATTTTTCAGTCAAGCACGGTATATAGTTCATCAAGTTCAACTGTGTCGATCAAGTTCTACCATGTAGATCCAGAAAAAGTTGCTGATTGCTCCACAGTAGGGGGAAACATTCTTTCCCGACTTTAAATAAATCTGAAATCAACATCCTATAACTAGAAATCAAGTGCCCTTAACTTGTAATATTATATTTTTCAAGACAAACATCCAAGCTTTCCTTGAACTGTCAATGAGCTGTCAACAACAGAAGGGAAAGAGTGGCATATTGGGTGATGGAGTCAAATTTGCAAAATTATTGTATTTGCTATAAAATTTAACTTGATGAGTCCTACAACATTATGGATGGAGATGGAAACACCCATTTAATCTGGCCATACATGTTAGATATTCAGAACCTTTGATGCCCCATAAATACAGTAGATGTTCTCAGCTTAACTGAACATGTCTGCGTTCTCGATGCGGAAAGGGGAGACGGGCACTGCCAGATAATCTTGGTGTTGGTTTATCTCTTTAAAACGATAGGATCAGGCAGTTGAAATCAGACAGATGATAGAGAGGGTGATATGAGAGGCAGCCATGAATATTATATAGTCGGCAGTAGTGATGAGCGAATAGTGAGATATTTGAAAATTCGATATTCGTACGAATATCCCACGAATATTCGAATATTCGATTGAATATTCAATCCCATTAAAGTCTATGGGAAAAAGTATTCGATTAGTGAAAAACATCTATTTGACCATTTGGAGGGTGAAACCGGAAGCTGGGGGATTTGAATGCTTATCGAATATTTATTGAATATTCGCGGGATATTCGTACGAATATCGAATATTCGAATATCTCACTATTCGATCAAATATCTATTCGATCGAACAGTATTGGCTCATCAGTAGTCCGCAGACATAAAAGGGCAAGTTCACATGTATGTCAGCTTCCCTAATGATAAGTCAGGGGGTCGTGATCACGGCCAATTGTGAATCTCAACGTGTAACCATAGCCTAAAAGGAAACTTTCCGAGCTTCTCTACATATGAAGGGCCCCTCATAATAATTTCTGACTTCTCTTTGCATTTATCAGATGCAATCGAAAAAAAAAGTCTCAGCTATAGACCAAGAATGGCCAATAATTAATTTTTGATAAATTTTAAACTAAAAACTCCTGAACATAAGTGCATTTTTTGTAACCACTTTGATTGATGTTCATTTGACAGTACACTTCCATTTAAGTCAACAGCAAGTCATTTATCATCAGGTATTAATTGCCGCACCGGGCATTGACGTTACCTTGTCAGGCAAAGGGCATATGATTAGAGAGCTGAAACATTGACTTCACATAATACTAAAATGCCATATGTTCTTCCTTGCACCATAAGTGACAGGTGTAAAGCCTACTGGGTGATGATATTTTAAGCTTTGTGCACGTACAGGACTTTGATTTAAATTTTGAAGTTTCCTCTGGGAGTGAACAAATCTCCGAACATTGTAGGGCATCCAGAACATACAGAGGTGCTGAATGTGTGCCATCTGTTGAGGTGCATTTTGATTTGTAGCAAAGGCTTTTGGATATTTTGCAATTAAGCAAATGGGTATCAATGGAGACAGGATAGATTACTTCTGTACAGTTTGGATGCCCTAGAGCTTTGGGTATCATTTTGATTTATCCTTATATACAGTATAACTAGGTATGCTTAGGCTTCTGCAAACCTGGGGAAAGATTTGTTCCTGTTATGTTCTGATGACCGGTATATTGTACTGTATCTCAATATCTCTTCCAAAGTCAAGTGTCCCCTGTTCAAAAATGACATCAACGAACCCTTAAAGTTTCACTGTCGTTATAACTTTCAAAAACTAAATTAACAGTAGATGTGAAATAAAGCAAATGTGCAATATACATTGATTATTTTTGTTGTTGTTGTTAAGCTGAACTTACCAGAAATCCAGGTCCAGTCTCCTAAAGGCGCTATATAACAGCTATACTTACTGTATCCAGGTCCAGTTTGATTTTGTGACTTGTGCTGGTTGCAAAAAGAGAATAACACAGGAATTCCGGCGCATACGACTCTTAGTGAATCCGGACGGCCGGGCGCCCGAATCTGCACCCGGCGCACCAAATCTACACCCGCTTCCAGTAGGTGTAAATTTGCGGCATGATTTGCCCCTGCAAGCAGGCGTAAATCATGATAAATGAGACGTGGGAGGAAGCCATGCCTCGTCACTCCTCTGCAAGCTCCGCCAGCCTGCCCATCGGGCGGGCGCGGCGCACGGGAGGCGTACACCAGGGAGAAGGGGCAAATCTGCACCTTCTCCCTGGCATATCGTTCGTAAATCCCCCCCATGGTTCTCAATCTCTCCAAAAGATGACATGTCTCGCATGGGATGCAGTCCGACATGCTTCAGGAAGTCTACAGCCACATGGGCACAGTCCATACTAGATGGCATCTACGGAGCCAGTAAGTGCCAAAGGGAACCTTCCTGATATAAACGTGTATTTTGGCCTCTAGTTAGTATATAGGATACAGTTCTCAGGACCATCATAGTTGCTCTGCTACTCATTACACGACATTTGTCTTTCTTAAAGTGTCACTGTGGTTACAAATTTCAAAATCTAAATCAACAGTAGAGGTGATATAAAAGAAGTTTGCCATATACATTCATTATTATTATTATTAATATATACATATATATATATATATATATATATATATATATATATATATATATATTATCATGCTGTAAAACAAAGCTGAACTTACCAGAAATCCAGGTCCTGTCTCCTGAAGGCAGATTTTGTGATTTGTGCAGGTTGAAAAAAAAAAACCAGACTAAACACAGGAATTCCGGCCAGTACAGAGAGTCATGGCTCAATGTGTCCATCAGTCACATGGCTGCCTTCTCCCTGGGATACACAGGACTTCCTGTTTTCTGACTCTTTGAGAAAAAACAGTCAGAAAACTGGAAGTGACGTATTTTCAGTGGTAACTAAAAAAAATAAATAATAAATGTAAATTGCAAACTTGCTTGATATCACATCTACTGTTGATTTAGATTTTGAAAGTTATAACGACAGTGACACTTAAAGGCATCCCTTCTTACCACACTGATTCTGGACACTGCCACTTGTAGAGCCTGTAGCCTTCCATATGAAAATTTGAGTATCATGGCCCTTTCTTCTGCATCAGAAATAGCATCAAGCAACACCTCAGATCCTCCGGAAACCTCACTTTTTGCATACTGGCAGGAAGGTGGGCCACCTGGTTCTCTTGGTCTTTGCCTAGTTTGGTAAAATAGAGCAGGGGCAAATTTGTGACACATGGTAGTTGAAGCAGTCTGTGAGAGGGGGGCGTTTTTATTTTAAAGAGGGAGAATACAGAGCAGTTTATAACTAGTGAGGAGACCAGAGAGACCAGAAGTGAGACCATGAAGAGCAGTCTTTGTGAAAGGGAAAGAAGTCTGTTAAAGGGTCATAAGGAGCAATTTGTGACAGAGATGTGGCATTAGGAGTAGTCTTTGAAAGAGGGGGACATGGGGGAGCAATATACATAGGAAGGGGACCCATGTGGCATCTGTGTGAGAGAAAGGTTTATTGGGGCAGCAGTCTGTGGGAATGGGGGAGCAGTTTTTGTAATAAAGGTGTCCAAAGCATTGCCACTGTTGCCGGCTGTAGTCTCATATACTGATATATTACTGTATGCCTTTGCATGATACCTATACATAATAATAATCCTATTAGCATAAATTATCCTAGGTCAATGATTATAGAATACATCCCAGCAATCATCTTCTCTGATCACAGTCATCCAGCTGTCAATCAAAGACACCTGGATCCTAGTGACTGTGATCACAGAGACGTCCCTGTTCTGTATGTCTATGTAAATGATCTATGCGTCATGGGAACGGATATCCTTCATAGTCTCTAGCATCACTAAAAAAAAATGTAGTCGAAAATTAAATAGTTAAATGTGTAAAATTCTTTTCCATTCTTATAATTGAATTTTTCCAATTGCGGACTCCAATATTAATAAAATACTTCTCAATCTGCCTCATGTCTGTCAGTTCCCGACTGCGTGAAATAAGTGATTACCGGGCCGCCATTTACTCTTGTTCAATTATTTATGGGCATTTTTATTTACAATTGAAAACATTTAATATGGTAACAGATAATCTGGGAAAATCTCTTATATTAGGCTCTAATTACAGCAACATGCGGCCCAGAAAGTGCACAACGCTGCGGCATTAATCTTGTCTAACAGCTCATGAGATCAACTTGCAAAGTTCAACACCTTGTGAGTTAGATGCATGAAGGCACATGATGAAAGATAATAAAAAGTCATTACCATTAGCAGAATTTGGGAATTGAGTGGCCTCTACAACAGCTGGCTGCTTACAGAGCATTTCCAGTTTCCATTCCGGCTGTATCTTTGGGGTATTATTAAAGCACTATGGTAACACTACATGTCTTGCCATATTGTTAGAGCCGTGTTCTGCCAGGTAATAACCTCCATTGCAATTACTCATTCCGAGTTTGCCTTGGTAGCTTCTAGGGTACATATGGGCTGTTACATGGGTGTTCCTAACCCAGTGTAATGCACTAATTTATGTTATAAGTCATTTTATAAGGTGCGTGAGACATCTTTTTTTTTAAATCAGATCATTTTTATTAACTTTTTTTGTTTACATCAAAAACACAAGAAGAAGAGACAGGCCCGAAGACCACATGTCTAGCAGCAACATATCAGCAAAATTATAGTGAACCTCAGCGAACATAAAAGAATAACATAGGACTTCATTCGTGTGAGCCATAGTGTCAAGACATAAACATTTTACTAAATAAAAGTTATAAACCCAACAAAGTTGTGATGCAAATACTGCCTTAACCGGTTATACGTTGTTTCCCAATCACACACAAATTTACGGAGCGATACTCCAGTGTTGTCCTTACGCAATAACTTGTCATTACACGTCATCTACTGAATTTTCATATAGCTCCGTCTATGTATGAATATCTGTACAGTGCTTTTCCATTATTAGATTCCATATGAACCAAACAGATAATACATTGTGGCATGTTCCATCAGACTCTCTCTCTCTCTCTCTCTCTCTCTCTATATATATATATATATATATATATATATATATGTACAGTATATATATATACACAGTATATATATATATATATATATATATATATATACATATACACTATATATATATATATATATATATATATATATATGTGAACATTGTCTAGGTTTAGAATCGCAGGAGGACCTAATAGGAGGCAAGTACAGTAGCCTCAATGGTCGGGTCAACTCACTGTACACAAGGGGGAAGGGTTATTTGGTGAAAACTAGAGCTTGGCGTACCTTGAGTCCAATTATTTAGCTGAAGAAGTTAGATGCAGCCCTAGGGAGTCCTGAAAAACATTGATACAGCCTATGGATGTTTTCCGTGTTTTTCCATGTTGGCCAACTTTTGCCAACTTCTTTATCCACCAGCAATCAAATGCTGACCGATCAGACTCATACAAGCTCAAGTTACACTTATCTCTAGTGAAAACCCTTGCACTCCTTTTAAATCCATACTCCTCTTTGTATGTAGTTAAATACTATATTGGAAAAAGGAGTCATCAACTCCCTTCCCCACTACATTACATTACAAGACTTGATGCAGGCCAGTGTAATGCCTCATCCAACTTATTTACAGTGCTGGTGGTTGGCCGTTCACCATGGAAGTGGGAGTTGCATCAGCATTTCAGGGGCTCATTTACTTTAGGGTGACACAAAGGGGGTACAGACATTGTGTACGATTACCATCAGGGACAATGTCGAATTGGCGCTTTTTTATCTTAAATAAATTAACAGTTACTAAAAACCTGAGCTGATCTCTTGTTAATGCTCTGGTTTGTATCTTGGTCCTCCAACATATTTACTAAAGTTGTACAACACAATTTTTCCAAAAATCCAACAAACACGTAATTTTTGTCCAAAAACCCGTCAAGTGGGCATGTCTTGGGTGTGTCATGGATGTGTTCTTTAAAACCAGCCACAACTGACAGATTTACAGTCATTTTTGGGACAGGTTTTTTTTTTTTTTTTTTAAACCAGCCACTTCTAGTGTTGTAAGATGGTCAGGCTTTAATTTTGTCCTGGGAAAAACCTTCCAGATTTACATAGAGCATGCTCCACATTAATGAATTTGTCATGAAGAACCAGACACAACCGACAGCATAACGACTTATAATTGACGTATTGTTACTAAAAGAAGCCCAAGGTGTCTGCTGCAGCCAATCAACAGCCTCAAAAGCTGTGAGCCATTAACCTGGAATTACGGCTCAATGATGGGAACCATGATGCTTGGAGTAAGACATGTCACTGCTAAGGCCACTTTTGGCTATGGCAGTCACATGTCCCCAAAAAGAAGAATGGTGTACCAACTAGAGTCTGAACGGGAGATCAGAGAGTTGACTGATGGTTTGTTCTTATATCTTGTTTAGGGCCCTTTTTTTACAACCTTGATAACCCCTTGAAATAATGTAAGATAGAACAATAACTAAACTTGATGTAGGATGTGGTGAAAAACTTAAAAAGTAACTGACACTTCAGAAGATCAGCTCCGGAGGGAGAAAACTGCTGCACTGTAAGTAAAATGTGTAGAATAGAGTAAACATTTTTTTTATGTTTCCAATACATATTAAAGGAAGTCTGAGACAAATCCTAAAATAGTCTTGGTTACAAATTTATTTTTGCATTGTCTATAGCTCCTATGCAGGTCTGTGTATCTCCATGGGAACAGACTCGAAACAAGTTGTGTGTAGTGTGACCCTGCTGTCATACTTCTCTCTATCCGTCCCCTATGTCTTGCTAACATACTTTTGGCAGATCAGATTTGCGTAGGAGTTGTAGACACAAAACAGCGTGAATGGTTTTCATCAAGAATATTTGCAAACTTGATTCCGTTCTCTTTTTATGTACAATGAAATTATTTGGGAAGTTCTACATAGCCTTTATGCAATTACAAAAAATACTGAATTTTTAGAGGGGAAGAAAGAAAAATTTTTAATAAATGACTATGTGATATGATTATATAGAGCTGAATGTCGGTGTCCCCGATAGAACGCCGGTAATAGATGAATGCTTAACTCTGACATCTTATAACATCTCATAAAAGAAATGTCTCCTGGATTTCATTTTAAAGGGAATGTGGCATCAGAAAATGACCTATTGCTGAAATCAAGTTTTATATTAAACATAAATATTTAAGAAATCCTGAAATCTTGCACTTTTCATTCTGGCCCTTTGGCCAAATATAAAGCTCAGACTTCCTGTTCTGTCTGTGATGATAAGGAGGAGACTGCTAGAATATGATATGTACAGAATTAAAGTGAAAGATCTATTTTTCTTCTGCATGTTAACCCTTTTTTGTTGCAGCATGTAAGTAAACATTGGGTCACAGTACATAAGAGGTTAAAGGGGTAGTGCACCAAAAATTTTTTTCTTTTAAATCAACTGCTGCCATGAAGTGCCAGAGATTTGTAATTTACTTCTATTAAAAAATCTCAAGCCTTCCAGTACTTATCAGCTGCTGTGTGTCCAGCAGGAAGTGGTGTTTTCTTTCCTGTCTGACACAGTGCTCTCTGTTGCTTCCTCTGTCCATGTCAGGAACTGTCCAGAGAAGGAGCAAATCCCCATAGAAAACCTCTCCTGCTCTCCAGACTGGAAATAATACCACTTCCTGCTGGGCATACAGCAGCTGATAAGTACTGGAAGGCTTGAGATTTTTTAATAGAAGTAAATTACAAATCTCTGGCACTTCATGGCAGCAGTTGATTTGAAAGAAAAAAAAAATTGGTGCACTACCCCTTTAAGCAGAAGGACACATGCTCTTACCTTCTCCCCCGGCCCCCCTCCTGCACGGACCCCATAGCAACTGCCTACCCTGCCTCTATGGTACCTATGCCACTGCTACAGCCCCTTCTCTCGAACTTTCATCCACAATGCTGCAGTGATGAACGTCGGAGTAATGTTACTGCAGAGTGACGTTGCCACTTCATTCTATGCACAGGCGGATTCCGAAGTCCACCCAAAGAATGAACCTGTTAATTCTTTGGGCGGACGGCGTAATCCGCCTGTGCATAGAATGGAGTCTATGGTACGGGCAGAGATGTGCGCAGGTGCGAGTGGGGGTGGGCGGCGGTTGATCCCCTTGGGTTCTGTAGTGTGCACATACCCTAACACCTAACAGGCACAACTACAGTCAATTGTACGGTACTGTGCCAGGGTAAACAAAAAGTGGATGTAGAACTCAATGTAGTGCCATATTCCCTTTACTCAGATAATGGGAGCCAAGAGTCAAACCCCAACAAATGCTAAATACTCCATCACAACAACCCCAACAAATGCTAGATACTCCATCAAAATTAAAAAGTGCCCCCCAAAACCCTTTAAATTCCTTGTTGTCTAATGATTATGAGATCACTTTGCTGACCTAACACCAGTCTCTACAGCAAAGCTAACTACAGCAAAGTGAACTTCAGAACACAAGAAACTCGCAATCTTACAATTTTATGGCACAGTACCATACTATTTTTTTTTTTTATTCCAAATTTTACAAAACATTTAAATTCATTTGTATCATCTGGATTTTTTACATCTCGGATTGAACAGGGAGGATGAGATAACTGGACCCATGAGAATTTGATATGTCTCATAAACAACATGACAGGAAGCAAAGGTCCACGATAATACTGTGCCAAATAGACTCCAAGGTGATAAATGACTGCCAGTCTATGTAGTCAATGACCTCTTGTAGTCAAAAGGTAACAGATGAGATATTTTAGTTTTTTTGGTATATTTGTTCTTTAACGAAATGATGATTAATTAGTCCGGATATTAGTTAGCTATTACTCAAAATCAATAACAGTCAATAAGCTGGTGTTTTACATTTTGTATTAATAGTATCATAGGAAAGTGACGTATAACTTAAATCAGGTTTTTAGATTATGATTACAGATGAGCTAAGCAGCCGGAAATTCATTTCATGAGCTTCGTGAATTTTGGGTCAAATTAATTAATATTCATCCTAAACAACCAAACTATAGTAGCTACAATACTGGGACTATAACAGAATGAAATGTCATTCATATAAACTAATGAAACCCAACTTGCATAACACAGTAGGAGAGGTGTGCGAGCTGTGTCTTTACTGGTCCCAGTTAATTCCTATAGGCACACAGTTGGTAAACTGGACACGTGGTTGGCACCTACAACAAACAGTCCCCCACAATCAGCCCTCTAATCCTATCCTCTCCTCTCTGTCTCTATATCGGTCTGTTAGTCTCTCCCTGCTCTGCTGTAACTGCCTGCTGCCATCCTGCTCTTTCCTCTACACAGAGCCGACTGGCCAACTCCGTTACTGAACCTCCTTATATAGAGGGGGAGGGGCTGACATCACAGAGGGGCCTGCAGCCAATTTGACGGGTGCTAGGGATTATGGTTAATCCCTTTCTCCTGCTCAGTGATGCTCCAGACAGCATGTGCGGCCGCCAATTTTTTTTTTTTTTTTTTTTTTTTTTTGTGCGTATTTTCTATGGAATAAACTGTTACACTTTTTTCTTCACCTGAGCCTGGAGTGCTGCAGTCATTTTTTTATTGTCTGAATAGAAACCTGTGGACCAAGGTCGGACAGCAGGTACCTACCACAGATTATTGAAGTTGAGTGCTGCGCATTTTGTACTTTTTAGATAGATTGATAGGAGATAGATAGATAGATAGATAGATAGATAGATAGATACTGGATAGATACACTAGATAATGATACACTAGATATATTCGAACATAAGTTAACTAACTTTCAGCCTCTATAGCACAAATGTGTCATGAAGAACACCATAAGGGTTATAATTACACAATCCTATTACTTAGAAATACTTTCTGAAAGGGCAGTGGGCAGAAAGCTTTCACACGAAATGAACACCTATTAAAAGTAATATGTAAGATAAAGAATGAAAAGATCACAAAGTCACTTGGGGAAATTGTCATTCATTAGCACTTGGCTGTTCTTGTCAGAATTTGTTCTTGTGATCTTTCAGAAAGATTAATTTATATATTCCAGTACAGTATGTGACCTGCTCTGATCCGCTGCCTTACAAATATTAAAAACCTGGAGGAAAACCTCCAATCCAGTTGTTGTTAATACAGAATGTATAATTGCTTGTCTCGCGTTGCGTTCTTCAGGTTCACAGTTCACGACGATCTACCTGTGCCGTAGACCGGAATATCGTTCTCATTACCCGCGATTATTTTGGAGGAAAATCATCTTGGAATTATATTTTTGACCTTCTATTAGCCGGTATACCATTTGTATTTTGTTTGTTTCTTAATCAAAGGTTAGATCTCCAAGGAGACGGTAGACCTCACACAGCGGGAATATAGTGGCCTCTAGAAGAGTGGCGATAACTTCCAGGGTCTCTGTGTGTAAATGTACAAAAATGACATGGGGGGAATGTCGAGTAATTAGGAGTAAGTCATTACCACTGAAACGTATCACTTAAAGATGGAAAAAAAAAGGTATTAGTTAACAGGAAACATATTCTGAAATGTTATCCCTGGTGGGAAGGAATGTAGAGTAATAAGACCAAGCTTGACTTTTAATAATTGGCAAATGAGGAAAAATGAGATGAGATCATGTTCTATACTTTCAGTCTACACCCACCTGCACATTATATCTTCCACATCAGATAAATGTCAGATATACTTGTGATTTTATACATGCAGTTTACAGGGCCCTTTTACACAGGACAATTATCGGAAGGGCCAACGACCAGCTGATGAATGAGCAAACACTCTTTGTCGTCTGATTGAATCTTTTGTGTGGACATCTAAATTATCATATCGGCCTCACATTTACTGGTCTAAACAGTGCAACCCCGAACCCCGTGCATGTAGCATTTCATTACCGATGGCCGCAGAAGTTGGATGCAGCTCTAGGGAGTCCTGGAAAACATGGATACAGTCTATGGCTTATGGCGGTATCCATGTGCTCCAGGCAGCCTTAGGGCTACATCAAATTCTTCAGCTACCAGTTATCAAATGAAGCATTGGGGGGGGGGGTACATAGAGGGGGATTCTGCCGAATAGGTAGTATGACAGGTGGGATGCTGCTCACCTTAGGCAGTCACGCCATGTGCACAGCACACTTTTATAGATGTTAGCCTGCTGTTGCCCTACACTCATCCGGATGATCAGGGGTTTAACCACCACCACAGCAGCCATAGTGGCTACTACACAACCAGCCACATGAGGGGGACCATCCCTGCAATACACTGGGCCTCCTGCGCTGTCATCACACTACCAATTGAGACTACCATGGGGGACACTATGAACTGAGGGGGGGGTTAGGATACTAGGGGAGATGCCTATTTGGGTGGAGAATATCGACTGGGGGGGTACCAATGGAGATGCCTACCCTGGGGGACACTAGAAGTGTAGGCTACCATGGGGGCACTATCTACTGGGGGGGGGGTACCAGAGCATAGATACAGGCGGCTTACAAAGGAATAGGTGGGGGGCAAATCAAAACTTTGCTACGGGGCCCGGCGCTTTTTAGTTATGCCCCTGCGGATGGCCAATATCATCTGCAGAAAAATAGATGGCCAAGTGGGAATGGAGATCCTGGGAGAAGTTGACGTAAATATTCAAGGTGCTTTACGGCAAAGAAAAATTGGTGTGGCACCTGTGAGACTCAAAAGTCGTGACACTAATAATGTTTTTTTTTTTTTTCAATAATTTAAGGGTAATGCATTTCATTGACCCAAGGAAGAAAGTAACCCCTCAAAACCAGTTGTCCATACATTAAAACCTATTATTAATAAATCACGACTTTTGAGAGTCTCAAACACCGTACCAATTCTCCTATGCTGTACAGCGCCTGAAATATCCATGTCAACTCCTTCTAGGATCTCAATTACTACTTGGTCATTCATTTTTTCTGCTAATGGGTTGTTGAAGTCCTACTACTGAAGATGACAAAAAGTTTCTATAAATTTGGGCATTGTTGTCCATGTTTGCATATGTTTCAGTTTAGGGGGTTAACATGAGAGCCGGAGTCTGTTTACTGAGGGAAACTCTTCTACTTGTACTTGTACTAGTTGTGATAAATCTCCCTCAGTATGTGTCCCTACAGGTTCTTGTCTGGCTATTTGAATACTGCAACTAATTGCTGATGTAATTAACAGTTAATAGCTTCCCTATGCCAGGGCTTGTATTGCAGGCTCACCAGCTCCTGGCCTGCTAGATTTATTTTTCACTCGGCAGCTGACAATTTCATTACGGCCGGCCTTACAGTACAACAGGGTTGCACAGCAGAAATGCATTTTCCAGGAACGGCAGATGATTGAACGATGAGGAGAACACCTGCTCTCTATACTTCACTAAACTGGGCAACTTTACGCCTCAATGGTTGCAACGTACTGGATAATATTTAACGGAACATTTTCAGGTTCTAAGCCTTGGGAAACTATTTTTTTTTTCACTGAGCGTGAACAGATGTCTTCAGATAATCTCCGTATATCCAATGAATATAGAACTAATATCACAAAGTAAAATGTTTTCACGTTGTGTATACAAATTACTTTACAGCTTATAGCAAAGTTTGGCTCGGCATCGGTGGTTGTATCTGGAATAGCATGGTTCTTGAAGCATAGAGATATTTACGATTTGGGAATTAGTTTTTAAGGTACAAGCCATGGTTTCTTATGCAGTTTTTGCTCTTGTGAACAAGCCCTAAAGGGTTACCGTCATTTCAAGTAACATTCTACATGACTTCAGACTTATGTCATTGGGTTACACTCTTTAGACCTGTTGGGATCCTGATGTAAAGGTAAGGTATCTCGGCTGTCAAACAAATCTGACTTTTTGGTTTCGCTGGCATCTAATGAGCAAACAAGTTGGATCTCATTGGTGGCTAGGTATAAAGAGCACTACCACACACTTCACCCTGTTCTGTCTCAGGGTCAAAGTGGGTCTCAGTAACTTTGACATGTCTGAGGACATAAACATTAAAACAGTACACTACAAATACTAATACATATGCATAATACAGAGATTTTTACTTGCAATACTTTGCAATACTGTAGCAAATCACTTACTCATTCACTTTGATCAACCACCCCAACAGGACATACTCTACAGTATAGTTAATGCTTCTCCTGAACTAACAATAAGCCTACTAGAAATTAACAACTTTTCAAAAGTTTGGTTTGGTGGGTTCAAACTTTTATGTAAAGTTTGGGTTTGTGCCAAACTGGACTTTAACAAACGGCACTAAAACAGCTAAACTATTGCAGTTATTTAGCTGTTTTAATGCAGTTTAAAGTTGACTCATCTATATTTACCTGTCCATGCTCCCCCTGTGGCCTCCTTCTCTGGTCTCTTCTTTGGTGACAGCCCGCTCAGAAAATAACTGCCTGCAGGTGCTGTTTGTCCTAGTCAGCCATTGATGGACTGAGCACCGCAGTCAGTGATTGGTTAAGTAGGCTGTCACTCTAGAGACAAGAGTGACAGCCCACTCAGCCAATCAATGGCCGCGACGAGGTCCCGTCTCAGTCAGACATTGACTGAATGACCTGGAAGAGGACACCGGGGTAGCGTGGACAGGTGAGAAAACCCTTTTTTTTTTTTTTATCTGCAGCCGCCACCTTGCCGAGCTAGTTCTGAACGTTGCCAAAAGTATGGTTTTTTTTTGTTTTTTTCAAAGTACGGAATCCACTTGCTCATCTCTAAAACCTACAAATTTTGGGCATGTAGGATGCAGCTTGGTATATCTCTTAGCTTATTTAAAGGTTTATAGAAATAAGGATTATTACAGAGATGGCAGAGATGGCACTGGCTAAACCTGCCCATGTAATGCTGTACTGATGCTTTCTGGGACTGACAGCAGATTTAAACAGGAAACAATGCCCTATGCACGCTGAGAATCATGGTGGCAGCAGATGAGAGGTCACATGACCCAGACACAGTAGATGGGATGAAATAGATGACATAGAGGGAACAGAGGTGGTGAGTGTACATTATGAACAAAATAATTGCAGAATGTTATGTCCTCGTCTGTTCAGACCTCAGTGTGGACCTCCGTCTATAAAAATACATCCAAGACTGCGCTTTTGGCCAGGATTCAGTGTGTATGTTTTCTACCAGTATAAAGTCTATCTTATTCCGATTCTTGCTGTGTGGTGATTGACAGGTTCCACCACATTCATCTGGGTTCTTCTGCTAGCCTTAGCCGGGCTGTAGATGGTTTAGACTGGGTAGTGATGGACAGTTGCCTTCTCCACTTACCTCCTTTCCCTGTCAGTCTGTGTTTTCTGTGGTCTGGATGTCAAAGGGCTGGTCCAATCATGCTCTGGCATCTCACGAGATGTCCACTTGCATTTTCGGACATTGCTTGTCATAGTCACTTATAGCTAGAGCTGGAATTTAATTGGATAGGATTGCTTCGAGTTCTGACCTCTATTTTTGCCTTCTTTTTTTTGTACTGTCCTGCTAACTGCGGTTTAACCTGTATCTGCCTGACTATTCTTTATTGTGTTTGTGCATTTTGTCTCATTCCGTGTCTCACTTACCTGGAGTAGGGACCGTCACCCAGTTGTCGTTGACTGCTCAGGGTTGGGCTGGCAAGTAGGCATGGACAGTTTTGGGGGGAAGCTAGAGCTAGGACTCACACTGTCTGACCTGTATTTCGTTCTGCTCCTGTGTTCCCTAACTTCAAAGCGCCGGCATGGGAAAGCCGGTGCTGTGGTACTTTTTTTTAGAACCTCGGCCTGCTACCGGTGTATGGCGCTGTTCTATTCACGAGTACCAGGCTGGAGGGGAAGCACTGGAGGCGGGCCGTCCGTATCCAGTGGGAGGAAACAGCTGACCCTCTAAAAAAAAAATAGGACCAAGGCACAGGCTTCCCCACGCCGGCACCATTCTATCCATGGGTAATACTTAAAGCAAATGTACCTGATGGTACATTTGCATTAAGCATAGTTTTTTCCTGTATTGCAAAATCATGAAAATAACCCCGATACCACTTCCCTAAATACACTGTAAACAACTATGAAATTAAGAAATGATGCTCTGCAGCCTTAGAAATTATTGCCACCCAAATTGACTGAATGAAGATTTTAAAGCTATCATGTGTGACATCAAGAAATAAAAGAAGTCAATATGTGCGTCTTCCCTCATATTAAAAAAATTAGTGCTGGCCTTTGAAATTCTCTTTTAAGGATTCAATAATTTATTGACATTTTTCCTTGAGTCCCGAAGCTTTGCTCCTCATAAGCAGAACTTTCATTGTTATTCAGTTCTACTTCAGCGCATTAATGCAAATGAAAAAGATGTGAAGACATGACATTTCGGAGCCGGTATGTGATCTGTCAGGTTCCGTCTATTTTCAAGGTCTTCTGACTCCTGGTATGGGTAAATCATTATGTCATTTCTCAGCCAGAAGAGAGAAAAAAAAAACACTTTATCATTCTTGAAAGGAAAATCTTCAAATACTATTTTAGATGTATTCTTGAAAACATTATAGAAGATTTATCAATCTTACCGAAGTCTGACATGCATTGTTTTCTGTCGTCGATATATCAGGCGCGCTGGCTTGTAGCCAAACATCTAGGCATTGCACCTTAATATTTATTGGAGACAAAAAAAAAAGGACTTTGATGAAGAAGAGGATGTTGGTATTGTTTATATGCTGGGTATGTCACTTGTTAGAGTAGATGGTTGAAATCCAGAGCTGCTATTCTAATGGAGGGCAGCCATTTTGAAGTTGTCACTTGACGTTTAGTAACTCAGTCTTCCTTTTGCATCAACGTATTCACAGACCGTTCACTGCTTTTTTTATCTTCTATGTGTAGTAATCTTGTGCTTATTAAAGGGTCGGTTATCAGCTGTCAGCATTCAACCCGAGTAAAAGGGTCAGCTGACGAAGGAGAAAAGACTGTTCACTTCTTTTGTGCAGCCCATAAAATCATTGCCAGTCTCATTCCTGTTTACACTGTAAGGGTACAAACACACACAGCAGATACGCAGCAGATACGCAGCAGATACGCAGCAGATTTGATACTGTGCTCAGTAATTTAGATCTAATCTGCTGCGTATCTGCTGCGTATCGCAGCAGTAAATACGCAGCGTATAAGCCGTGTGTGTTTGTACCCTAATAAATGAATGGGTCACACCAACGATCCAGTGATCGAAGTGTAACTAATAATTGTAAAGGAACTGCAAGCGAGTGCTGATTGAGCTGATCAGCTCTTACCGCAGCCCATCAAGGGACCTGGGCGCAAGGAGGGATGTTGAACTTGAAGGGGAATACCAAGTTGCATCTTGAAGGGGAAAACCAAGTTGTATCTTGAACGGGAATACCAAGTTGTATCTTGAAGGAGAATACCAAATTGCATCTTGAAGGAGAATACCAAGTTGCATCTTGAATGGGAATACCATGCTCTGCTTGGGGGGATCATAGAAAAAATCATATTCTTTCCTTCTTTTCTTGCTCCCACCACTGTTTTCCTGTAGACAGTCCGTTTGAACAACACTTCACATGTTTAGGGTTTGCACGTGCACTGCCTGCTCAACCAATCACAGCCCAAAGCATGGCACAGCTTGGAATAGCCCTCTTCATGACCATAGGTCATTGATGCACAGATGTCCAGGTCACACTGAAGCAGCGTTCTCCTCCTCATCTTCTAAGAGCCATAACAGTTTTATTTTTACACCTACAGGGCTGGTTGGGGTGTCATTTTTGCGGCATGAGTTATAGTTTTTATCGGTATCATATTAATGTAAAAGAACATTTTTGTTTGTGTTTTTTTTTTCTGCAAAAACATTTTTTTTCAAAAAATCAATAACCTTGGTGTTTTTTTTCCCTCTTTCCATTTACACTGTTCACTTTGCGAGAATAATATTGTAATAGATCAGACAATTCCTCAAGCTACAATACCAAATATGTTTTTTTATTTTTTATCTTTGTTTGCATAAGGGGATTTAAACTCTTATTGGGGAAGGGGTTTTTTTAAACTTAAAAAAAACTTTTTTTTTTTTTTTTTTTTTACAATATTTCAGACATATGAAATTGTATATACTGATCAATGCTTTGCCAGTATTATCAGCAATATTCTCATAGAGTCTCCTTAAGGCAGACTCAATGAGAAGATCGCTGATGCGACAAGTCAAACCTAAGTATTAAACCTCAATCTGTCAGTGATCATGCTGTGGTGGCCCCGATCAGTCAGTGACAGGTACTTCTGTACAGGTACAGTCTGTGACTCCCTTAAATGCTGCAATCGCTCTAGATCACAGTGTTTAAGGGGTTAATGGCAGGCAGCTCTGTGATCATGGCGGCTTTTCATTATCCTCGACTGCTGGGACACTAACGTGTGTCGGGCTGATCACATTGAAGACATTAAAACCGCTTTCTGTTGCTTAGTTTGGCCATATAACATTTTTAATTTCCTGACTACAGAGCCTTTTGGGGGAACAAGGTGAGAAATAATTTTTATAGCGATTACTTGGAGGTACATCCATTAGGGCAATTAATTATGTAAATGGTGATGATGATATACTTTTATATGTTTTTTACATATACTTTTAGGACCCCTAAGGGTTATAAACATATGATAACTTGTTAGCTTGTACACAATACCTTGCGTTACTTGTACAGTGCAGTGTTTTGTGATCTGACAGTGTTCAGCAGGGCATACTAAGAGATCTAAGGTGCTGGTATTAGAGGCCTTTATAAAGCCCACAGCTACCTTCTCAACCTCAGAACATAAGATGACAGAGGCCACCATCCACAGTGGTGTACAATATGTGACCCTTCATCTGTTGCAAAACAACAATTCCCATTATGCCTGGACAGCCAAAGGGTGTCTATGCACATTAGAAATTGTAGTTTTTCAGCAGGTGGAGGGTTACAGGTTGTGCACTACTTGTCTCACAACTCACATTTTGACTGAGGCATCTAAGGGGCTAAAACAGTTGGGCTTAAAGTTATCTGTGATCCTGGTGCTGATAGTGGGTGTCAGTGTAATACACAGTTATCTCCTGTAAAGAGGGTTTAGCCCCATGCAAACTTCCTTGTGTTATGACATACATCTACATTAAATGTTGCAAAGGGGTTAAAATGGTGAGAACATAAAGTATATTAGACAATTAGAAAACATTTTATTTATACAATGATTAAAGGGGTTATTTTAAAATTATGCAAGAAACTTTCTACGAGCACCACAGCCTCATCATACCAGCAGATCAATGGGGTGCCAGGAGTATGACCTCAGCCAATCTGGTATTGATGGCATCAATTTTGAAAAAGTCAGATAATCCCTTTAAGCCTTATTTATATACAGTAACTGAATAAAATGTCCTCATTTCCAATCTGCTTGGTTTATGTTTCTGCCTCAAACTGTGACTGCACTTACTTTAATAATTTCATGATAGTTGATGTCTCGTAGTATTCATCTTCCTTTTTCTGCACCTGGTGACAAATAGATTGATGGAATGATGGGGGACGGGCAGGACGAGGCTACTGTCACACTACCGTTATTAGATAGGAATACTCACAAACCCGCAGTCCCAGCAGATTAATCATCCGGCAGCTATTTTGAGCAGGTTTAGAACGCGCTGCTTGAGTAATAGAACTGGAGATTGGGGGACATCAGGGGAAACTACTCTACTGAAAATATTCAATAATAGATCTACAGCTTCCTGATTGAACCCTACCCCTTTTCTCTCGGACCTCTTGCAGCTTGTGCCAAATGGAGCAACAGAGTAAGACCGGTCCCAATGATGTTAGATTGGTGTAGAGAATTACATCTTTCATAGCGTATGGTGGAACAATAGGAGGTGGATAATGCTACCTAGGTGGTCTATGCAATTGTTTCAGTGTAGGGCTTTGTAACCCTTTCTATGTATTCTATGTTCTATTTGTTTTGGTTCTGAATATCAGTTTGGGCCCCAATAATGGCATTTTCTGAGAACGTGCAGATTGTGCTTTGAGAATCTATATATACCTTCTATGATTATGGTTGTCCGATAATCTAAGCTCCTACAAATTCCCAGAACGCACATTTGCCATACATGTATGATAGGTGCAGTTAAGGGTTAATAGCCTGAGGAAGCAGGAGCAACACCTCAACGTAAGACCAAAGCAAATGCATGGATCAATTATTTCACCATAAACATTTACTCTGCTGGCCACTGGCTCCACATTAAAGGGAATCTGTCAGGCTTCGGACCCAACCTGAGGTTCTGACAGTGTGCTGTAGCTTTCAGGCCCCTAGTGAGTATGTTGCCTTTAGTTACTGTTTACGATTATCTCCAATTTGGGGTTCCCTGTTGTAAAGAAAAGTCAAAGTGGTGTTGTGGTTAAGCATTTGTGCCTCGCTCTGGCACACCTCACCACTCCTTCCTTTTTCTTCATGAATAATCTTTGCTGTCCAGCCTCCATTTCACTTGCGCCATCTTCCCATTCCACCAATGCACTAGTGATGCATGAACATGTTTGTAAATGTTGGTATGAACCTGGCGCTAATTGTTTGTGTTTGCCAATCACAAACAATTTGTTTGATGATCGGAATGGTTATAACAATCATTTTCGGGCATACTCGAACTTTTGATCGTATGCTACTGCGTAATTTACGCTTTGCACCTGATAATCTGTACGCATGTGCGTAGACGGAAACCTATGCTTCCACTGTATGTTCGATATTTGTTCATGAATGTTCGGCGAACACGAACCAATCACGATCATTTTTTTTTTATGTTCGTGTTTGGGATCCGATTCGAACATCAGGATGTTTGCTCATTATTACAATGAACCAGTGCTGTCAATGCTGCATTGCCTTGCCAGTTTGCACGTGTGGCGCATATATTCAAGGCCACGCTCTTCCTGTCTTTACTGTCTGTGCAGGCGCTGTAGCCTTAAGGTGCAAACTAATGCGACTCTGGCGTGCATGCATAGGATGCAAAGCTGGAACAAGCGAGAAGGAGCCTGGGCCGCAAATATTATTTGTGAAGAAGAGGAAAGAGGAAGGAGTGGTGAGGCATGCCAGAGCATGGCACAAATGCCAAACCATAACTCCTCTTTGACTCTTCTTCATAATAGGAGATCCCAGATTCCAGAAAATCCACACCACATACTCCAAAGGTTACATGCTCACTAGGGGCCTGCCAGCCACACCACTCAGGTCTGAAGGCTGACAGATTCTCTTGATAAAGCTGGAGAAGATGACATGGTAGGAGGATTCCTTCCATGTGTTACATGATGTTATGGGAGGACATTACCATTTCCATTACCTATGATTTTATAATTTTTATTTTTCACACCTTTTTAATGAATTCAGGAACACTTAATGAAGAACAATGTGTCTCTGTCCTCGGAGGAAACAACCTGACATCGAAGACAAACAGGAAACAAGCCGCAGACACTTTTAATAATTTCACATTAGACCGTCCTATCTCATCAGTCACCTCATCTTATCCTTTGGGCTCCATTAACACAGAACTGTTACTTGGCAATTAATTGATTTCTAATTTAAGTGTGGACGACACAGCGACAACATATTGCATTGTCAGGCCGTTGTTAGCTACTTTACCTCTAATTATTCCCAATTAAGTAGACATCTAAACACATGGTAGGATAAGACTTCCATCTCCCTCTTAGTTATTTTCTTGGAACCATTCGTCACAGCAAAAAATCCTTTAAATAAATCGTTCGGAGACATAGTTCATAATATATAAGATGCACACGTCCTCAGAAGCTAGATTAGGAGGCGAAAATTGTAGCGGTAATGTGGTGGCGGGCCATACTTCATGTGCATTCTCCTGTCACTCGGGGCATATTTTTTAAACTATTTGAAAACCTTTAAAATTGCAACATTTGTCTGTCTCTAAAGGTCCTTGGACAAAATGAAGTAGCAGTAACCTACAGGTTAGTGTGAGATTTTTTTTTTTTCCTTTAGATGTTTACTTTCAATTCTTGTGAGATCCTCAATCAACAACCATCATTTACACACCTCTGGAGGGAAATAAAATGGAATTTATCAAACTCTAGCAGCCAGTCAGTAGCGGTTACCGGCTGATTTTTTCCAATCGGGTATACTGCTGACTCCATTATTATGAGGTTTCTGCCTCATTGACTGAATCCATTTACCAATTGAAGTATTTTTCTATCACTGACATATTGAACATTCTCATTTATAATCAGAACAGAAGTTTCATTTATATAATCAATACGTGTAAGTGGAGATCTGCTGTCTCATAAGTCAGTATTTTTTCCGTAATGGAGTAATGGAGGCTGTATTGACTAATGAAAATGTGTAACAATTCAAATGTATGGATGGACGTCAACTTTTTTTTTTTACAAATTGTTTATATACTTCGCTGATGGTCTTAAAAAAAAAAAAAAAAAAAAAGACTTATTGACGTATTAGAATACAGTGGTACCCTGGTTTAAGAGTAACAGTTTTTAAAAATTGTAACTTGGTTTAGGAGCATTGCTTTGGTGTAAGAGCTCCCTGTACTGGGTGGGAGGGCATGTGGGGAAGGGGCATGGTCTGCATAACGGGGTCTGCAGCACTGTACTCTGACCCAGGAAGTCTCTATCACCTTTAAATCATACCAGATTCACCTTAGGCTGGGGCTTGCATCAGGGGACAGGACTGTGGAGGAAATCTCTTCATAGCTGTACCCCTCTCTCCCTGTCAGAGAGTGCTGCATGTATGTGGCCACATCTGCCCTGCTCATTCCTTCATACTTCTTGCAGTATCTGTCAGCCTTTGTGTTTCCCATCCTCCCCATTCCTGCTGTAATGTGCCTGCACTCACACTCAGCCATTCAAACTGCTGCTATAATGTGGCTGCACTTACACTCAGCTGTGCATACTGCTGTTATAATGTACCTACACTTACATTCAGCAATACACACTGCTGTATAAAAAAAAGTTTCTGTCACTGTCCTCCTGCACAGTTCTATGATTCTTACTTCCTGATTGGTTAAGGCTGAACACATCTCCCTTCCCCATTGCTGTCATGTGACCACACAGACCTCTGACAGCAGCCCTACTTCTCTATTCTATACTGTTGTACTACGTTATTGCATTATGGGGATCTGCATACTGCTGTTTTTCAGGTTTATGCAGCTACTATACATTATACTCCACATGCTGATTGCTATACTGTACATTAACTTATAATATCACATATTCGGGTATTCCTCAATGTTTGTTTAATTTGTTCTACATGTTATTCAGAATAAAAAAATCATTATTTTTTGGTTTGGGGAACCAATTTTCTGCATTTCAATGATTTCTTAAGGGAAAATTTGCTTTGGTTGAAGACTGGTTTGGATTACAAGCATGGTTCTGAAACGAATTATGCTCGTAATCCAAGGCACCACTGTAATTTGAAACTTATACTTAAAATAGGCCGACCCACTAAGAGACTTATCTTGATACATTTCAGTCAATTAAACTTGGTATAATGATCTTTAAAGTCTTAACATCATAATATATATTTTTTTTTTTTAGAATTAATGGTTGTAATAAGGGTTTCAAGCTCAATCCATTTGCACAATTAAAAAGTCTGCAGTCACTTTCGGAATAGTTCACTGCAACATTGCCCATACAACAGATGGTCCTAAGAGCAATTAATAAAAACATATTATTTGCATATTCATTAGACAATGTCAAATATTTTAACTAGGATAAATAGTAATAGACATAATAAGCAAACAGAATGAAAGCTTCACTGTAAATTGTATTGCCGTTGTAGATTTTTATTTCTTTATTAATGCTTACTCATGATTGGATGATGAGCGTCATTTAAAGGGAAGGTATAATTAGAAAATGATGTGTAATTTTTATCAGTTTTTAAAATATTTTGAGCGTGTAGAATACATAGAACATTCACAGTTGGCCTTGGAGCACACACAATAAGCTGACACTTCTGAAGCTCACTTGTAAGCTTTCCTGTGTAGACTGGGACAGGGTCAGCTGAGTGATCTTGTATGGAGAATTAATTGACAGGTGGCAGCACTATTATGCAACTGGAGGTCTTTACATACAGAAACTGTTAGCTCTATATGAATCTTCCTTGCAGCTTCTTTATCTTTAGACGTGTTAGGAGACAGACCAAATCCCGCACTGCCTTAAAGGGACTATAGAAATGAGATGGGTGTTAGTTGTAAAGATCACACTTAACTGTTAAGTTCATAGACTTAATAGTGAATGATGAACAATACTTTCTACATACTGTATGTGCAAGGAAAAGGTCTTTGTGCTATGTTAAGCAGCCGATAGAAATAGATAATAATAGAGAGTCCGCACTAGGTGAGTGTTCTCAGAAGTTGTCTTTTCTACTGGCTATACCACAACTTGACCTCAACTCTTTGTGTGTGAATGTAGAGAAGAAAACTTAGTTCGTAAAGGACTCTGCTGCTTTATTCTATTCTGCAGTACTTGTTATGCACAAAACTTATGTTAAGAGACCAAGGGATAGTAAAGAACATGTTCCAGTATTCAGCTCTAATCATATTAAAGCTGTAGGATATAGATTACCTTTAAAAGCGCCCAGATCAGTGACGTTTTTGAAAGTGGCACGTAACATTTTTATTTAATGCAAATAATTCATATTATAATTCATATGATAAATATGAGTAATATGCTCCTGATGAGGTTGCAGATGGTCTCCTGAGGGATTTCCTTCCAGACCTGGCATCAGTCAACTCCCTGATATTGGTGGATAGAACGAGACATGATGTCCCAGATGTGCTGGATTGGATTCTGGTCTGGGAAAGGGGCAAGCCAGTCCATAGCATCAATGCCTTCATCATGCATGACCACTTCAGCCACATGATACCTAGCATTATCATACATCAAAAGATCCCAGGGTCCACTGCACATGCATATGGTCTCACAATGGGTCAGAGAATCCCGATACCTAATGTCAAAGAGGATACCTCTGTTTGGCACATGGAGGGCTGTGCGTCCCTCTAAAGAAATGCCACCCCACTACTGACCCACTGCCACTCATGCTGGAGGATGTTGCAGGCAGTAGGTTGCTCTCCACAGCGTCTCCAGACTCTCTTACCTCTATCACATTTACTCAGTATGAACCTGCTCTTGTGAAGAGCACAGGGCACCAATGTCTAATCTGCCAATCTTGATGTTTTCTGGCAATGCCAATCGCCCTGTGTTGGGCTGTAAATACAACACAGACTTTTGAACATCGGGCCCTCATACCACCCTCTTGGAGTCTGTATTTGACAAGTTGAGCAGAAACATGGATATTAGTGTCTGCTGGAGGTCATTTTGCAGGGCTCTGGCAGTGCTTCTCCTGTTCCTCTTTGCACAAAGGCGGAGGTCCTACTGCTGGGTTATTGCCCTCCTACAGCCCCCTTCACGTCTCCTGGTGTACTGGTCTGTCTCCTGGTATCTGCTCCATGCTCTGGACACATAAAGCTGCTAACTAAAGATGAGCGAATACGATTCAAACGAGTAGGTATTCGATCGGATATTGCGGTATTCGAAAGATTCGAATACAATCGAGTAGTGTGTCGAATACGCAGGAAACATTCGAAAGCCCTCCCATCGCAGTTGGCGCTTTTTTTAATCCAATCACCATGCAGGGAGTCCATGAGGGACCCTGGGAGTACGCACGCAGCGCGAAAACAGAGTCTACCCTCATTGGATGGCTGAACCACATGACCTCGAATATTAAATACTTGGCTCCCGCCGTCTCGACCACAGATGAGCTTTCAACCTAGCCAGGGAAAGATCTTGCAGCAGGGAGAGATAGGTTTTAATAGCGTTTTGGTTCAGCAGGATTACTACAGAACCCAAAAGTCCTTTTCAGGGCTAAGATCAAGCGAAAAACTCATCTCTGCATCCAAAGCTTCTCAGTGCTAAGAAATAGATGATATAACAGCAGCATCAGCAGCAGGTGTAGTCATTCCAGTACCCTGTGTGTACAAGTGACTTATAGTGTCCCTGGTTTAGCCCACTAAGGGAACGTTAACCTTATACCTATTGTGCCAGTAGCCCAGTAAAAGGCAAGTGATACCTATTGTGCCAGTAGCGCAGTAAAAGGCAAGTGATACCTATTGTGCCAGTAGCCCAGTAAAAGGCACGTGATACATACTGTTCCAGTAACGTTCGTACAGCATGATGCGTGATACGCACGAATAACATGGCGCTCTACAGACGCACATTGGAATCATGTATGTAACACATACGAACGAAATGTGTGAACATTGCCGTAAAGCATTCGCAAATATTTTTCCTTCGCAACTGTGGAGAGTGGCATTATACTGCGATTTTGGGGTGTTGGGTGCACCCAGGCATGCTCCCTCTAATGTCCCAGTGTCATTCCGGAGGTGTTCGCATCGTTTAGGGAGGTTTCATGGGGGACTTGGTGATCTCCAAGTGGTTGAATTTTGATTTCCAAGTGCTGAGACTTTTTTTCCCATACACTATAATGGGATCGAATATTCGTTCGAATAGTCGAATCTCGGTGCCTATTCGATTCGAATTCTCGAAAGTCGAATAATAACCTTCCCTCCACAGCTCACATTGATACAGTGTCACCCTGGATGAGCTGCACTATACGAGAAACTTCTGTGGGTTGTAGACACGGTAAATGCTACCTCAAGGTGGAAGAGCAACGACAAAAGTGACCAAAGCAGCAGCCAAAAAGGATGAAAACAGAGAAATGTTCTGTGGTCACCACCTGCAGAACTGCTCCTTTATAGGGGGTGTCTTGCTTATTGCCTTATTTCTACCAGGTGTCTTTTCCATTTGCACAACAGCAGGAGAGATTAATTCACTTCATAACCAGACAGGCTGATTTCATAGAAGTGTGACTGACTTGGAGATACATCGGGTTGTTAAAGTGTTTAAGTCTTTATTTTACTCAAACAATGTATAGTCGCTTTACCTTTTCCTGTAGGCATTGGTATTCTACTATTGGACAATACATTGCCTTGGATCATAATACGAATCCATATGATATCACACAAAGCCTTGGCACACAGCAATATTATGTGAAGAGTCCTAAGAGGTTAAATAAGAGCTGCATTGTTTGTACATATAGCCATATGCATTATGCAGAGGTGCACCGGCTCATTGCAAATTAATTCCTTTTCATACTCTCCATTACCTAGAATAACGTGAGGCACGGAGAGCTCTTTAATTGACAATGGCGATTTTATTTTCTAATTATCATTATTACGCTGATTACATTTGTAAATAAAGCTATTAGTTCTTCATTGGTGGTCCGCTGCCTTCATTTCAAGCTTATTTTTCATTATTAGTTTCAGGCAGAACGCTTTGGTTAGCGCATCCATAATGTATTCATAGACCTGGTGAATGTTTAACATGCATATCGGAAATAATCAGCCACCATATATTGACTGGAATGGTGGAAAAGTCATTTATTTCTTTTCACTTTCACAAACACAATACTGATTTATTAAAATACCGGTGTGATATAGATATAGATATATATATATATATATATATATATATATACGGTACTAGGAGATCAAAGGAGATTATTTTTCTTTGAGCAGCCATATTGCAAGCAGGCGTAAATCCCGATAAATACGGCACAGAAGGAGGCCATGCATATTATTTTATAAGGGACCTGGCTCTGTTTAGCCTGTCTCGATCTATACAGCAAAGCTAAAAGAGATCTGCAGAAAGTAAGAAAATCAGGCTGTTGTGTGTTCTAACGTATCCAGTGTTGACACTTTAACCCCTCAGAAATGACATAGTTGATAACTGGATAAGCACCATCTCAGTGTCCATACAAGATGGTGTTATTCGAAAAAGAATAATGAACTGAAAACCAAAGGTAATTCTCAAACAATAAGGCTGGGACTTGACCTACATCCTTTGTCTCATGATACTAATGATCTCTTGAGTTACATTACAACTGCTATACATAGGAATGAATGTGATGCTATCTACTATCTTGTGCTTACTGGCTCTAGCCTGGTATTTGGCTAGAAATATTAAGAATGGTTTAACAAAACCATCGAACCGAACAATATGGTAATTACTATTGTAAGCTTATGTCACCAGTTCCCATGTAATTCTATATAAGTGGTTGGAGTACTTTATGACAATATTGGGTAATAATGGACATATATTGCGAGGTAATACTGCTACTGTCTTGGCTGTTTTCTCATACACAGTACTCAATTATAGCTCGGTATGAAATAGAGGTAACAGCATCATACAATAGTTATGGGACTAGTTACATGATCACTGGATGCTTGTAGTGTTAGGATCCCAGAGATGCCAGTAGTAGGAGAATTGCAGGGTTGCTGATGGTAGGAGGATTACTAAAATGGTTGTAGTAGGTGGATTACCAGGTTTGTAGTAATAGCAGGGTTGCTGGTAGGAGGATCACCGGGTTTCTGTTAGTAGGAGGATAATCCTGATCATAGTAGAAGAAGGATTGCAGGGCTACTGGTAGTAGGAGAATCACCGGGCTGATGGTCATAGGAGGATTGCAGGATTGAAGGTAGTAATAGGATCACAGAGTTGTTGGTAGTAGGAGGATCACCAGGATAGTGGTAGTAGGAGGATCACCAGGATGGTGGCAGTAGGAGGATCACCAGGAAAGTGGTAGTAGGAGGATCACCAGGATAGTGGTAGTAGGAGGATCACCAGGATAGTGGTAGTAGGAGGATCACCAGGATAGGTGTGGTAGGAGGATCACCAGGATAGTGGTAGTAGGAGGATCACCAGGATAGGTGTGGTAGGAGGATCACCAGGATAGGTGTGGTAGGAGGATCACCAGGATAGTGGTTGTAGGAGGATCACCAGGATAGGTGTGGTAGGAGGATCACCAGGATAGTGGTAGTAGGAGGATCACCAGGATAGTGGTAGTAGGAAGATCACCAGGATAGTGGTAGTAGGAGGATCACCAGGATAGTGGTAGTAGGAGGATCACCAGGATAGTGGTAGTAGGAGGATCACCAGGATAGTGGTAGTAGGAGGATCACCAGGATAGGTGTGGTAGGAGGATCACCAGGATAGTGATTGTAGGAGGATCACCAGGATAGTGGTAGTAGGAGGATCACCAGGATAGTGGTAGTAGGAAGATCACCAGGATAGTGGTAGTAGAAGGATCACCAGGATAGTGGTAGTAGGAGGATCACCAGGATAGTGGTAGTAGGAGGATCACCAGGATAGTGGTAGTAGGAGGATCACCAGGATAGGTGTGGTAGGAGGATCACCAGGATAGTGGTTGTAGGAGGATCACCAGGATAGTGGTAGTAGGAGGATCACCAGGATAGTGGTAGTAGGAAGATCACCAGGATGGTGGCAGTAGGAGGATCACCAGGATGGTGGTAGTAGGAGGATCACCAGGATAGGTGTGGTAGGAGGATCACTAGGATAGTGGTTGTAGGAGGATCACCAGGATAGTGGTAGTAGGAGGATCACCAGGATAGTGGTAGTAGGAAGATCACCAGGATAGTGGTAGTAGAAGGATCACCAGGATAGTGGTAGTAGGAGGATCACCAGGATAGTGGTAGTAGGAGGATCACCAGGATAGTGGTAGTAGGAAGATCACCAGAATGGTGGCAGTAGGAGGATCACCAGGAAGGTGGTAGTAGGAGAATCACCAGGATGATGGTGGTAGTAGGAGAATCACCAGGATGATGGTGGTAGTAGGAGGATCACCAGGATGGTGGTATTAGGAGGATCAGCAGGAGGGTGGTAGTAGGAGGATCAACAGGATGGTGGTAACAGGAGGATTACAGGGTTTCTGGTAGTAGAAGGATGACCAAGATGGTGAAAGAAAAGCCTCTCCCCTCTGCCAATCCCTTCACTGGCTCCCCATTGCCCAACGTATTGACTTTAAATTGTTGACCATGACATACAAGGCAATCCACAACCTGTCCCCTCCGTACATCTCTGACCTGATATCCCGCTACCGTCCCTCACGCAACCTTCGATCCTCCAGTGACCTCCGTCTCCGCTCCCCCCTTGTTCGTACCTCGCACAACCGCCTCCAAGACTTTGCCTGAGCCTCCCCCATACTCTGGAACTCGCTACCCCGACACATCCGTCTCTCATCCACCATCAAGTCCTTCAAAAGTAACCTGAAAACCCATCTCTTCAAACAAGGCTACAACCTACAATAACTCTGCATCACACTTGAATGGCTGCACTTTACCTCCTGTTTCTCTCCCTATACCCCATAGATTGTGAGCCCTCGCGGGCAGGGTCCTCTTCTCCCATGTACCAGTCTGTCTTTTGCCTTCATGTAATGTTTTCTGATCTTGTATTGTTCCTGCCTGTTGCCTATCTATTGTATAGCGCTCTGGAACTAAGGGCGCTTTATAAATAAATAAATAATAATAATAATAATAATAATAATAATAATAATAATAAATAAAAGAGGAACACAGGGTTGGTGGTAGTAGTAGGATCACCAGGATGGGTGTGGTAGGAGGATCACCAGGATGGTGGTGGTGGTAGGAGGATCAACTGGATGGTGGTGGTGCTAGTAGGAGGACCAACTGGATGGCGGTAGTAGGAGGATCACAGGGATAGTGATAGTAGGAGGATTGCAGGTTTTCTGATAGTAGAAGGCTGTTGTTAGGACCAACTAAGTAAAACAATAGTGCCAAAGCTGGCCATACACATCAGATACTCATCAGTCAAACCCACCTATTTCAACAGAATCGGCCAACCCTTAAATATTTTGGGGGACCTGCCCACTTTCCATATGCCATGTATTGGGGAGGGGGGGAGGAATGAATGACTGAATGGGCAGTTTAATTTCAACTGCCTAATCCTTTTTTTTTTCATTTGGAAATAACCAGCTAGCAAAGGTTTATCCCTCATCTCCATGCAAACACATGCACACTTGGCTAAGTAAGCATACGTATGTGGGGAACAGTAGAACTCAGCTATAGTCATCTGAATTTCAAATGTAAAATTTTACAAAAATGTAAATTTTAATATGTAGCCACAATGCTGGCTCGGAACAACATTGATTTTTTCCTTCTACCAGTGAAGAGGCTTGGCAGGACAATTACATGCAGTCCTGTGCTTAATAACACATTATACTCATGGTGACATTCCTGGAGATAAATTACAGCCATGCCGGAATATCTCCCATCCCAAAAACATTAGAATTGAAATTCCTCCCGCATTGATGTATATATTGCCAACGATGAAGAGAGCACCTTCCTATGCCAGCTCCCTGACATAAGGAAACATATGGCTTGCGGCTTCATTAATCAGTTTAATGTTGAGCTGTTCCTCAAGGCTCATCATTAATTTTGTATGGATAAGATAATTATATACACCTGAAAGTGGAAAATCTTCAGGAGTCATTTCTTATCTTTCTGTCGTAGATCTTACTGAATAATGACAGGTATTTTTCATTACATGCACAATTGATATGTCTTTACTTCAGCATGTAATTTATTAAAGTAATGTCTATAGTACAGCTTATTCCTACCGCAATCTGTTTTATATGTATGTTCAGCACTTGTAAGACTGAACTAGCTCTGATCTACTGTGGTAATAGAAATCATCATAATCTTAAAGGGGTTGCCTGTGAAAAATTCATACTTAGCAATGCTTTCAGAGCTGCGGGATACATGTCAGAAATGTATACTCACCTGTTCTGCTTCCTTGCTGCTGTCAATGTTTTCACAACATCCAAAGATGTCCTGTTTTCATAGGAAATGGCCGGTGAGCGTAGACTCTATACTGAGTGGCCATTTCCTATGGGTGCAGCATGTCATCAGATGTTTTCAAAACACTGACAGCAGGACAGAGCGGGTGGCCGGGAAACCAGCAGCAGCAGAGAAGTGGGACAGGTGAGTATACATTTCCGACATGTACCCTGCACTTCCGGCAGCATGACTAATATGATTTTTTTTCCTCCCAGACAACCCCCTTTAAGGTCTGTTCACATGTACAGACTCGCAGCCACAATCTCGCTGGTAGTTTTGCAGCAAGATCCGCTACGAGTTAAGGTCCTGGCAGGTACCAGTGCTACGGTACCAGTGCTACATACTCGCAGCGGTCTGAAACACTGTTGCGAGTATGTTATGCAGCCGCCACCTTAACCCCTTCTGTTTCTGCCCGGCTCCCGCTCCGCTGTCTGTGTATAGACTCTGGACGAGACAGGAAGTCTCGGTTTTCTATGAATCCCCATAGAAAACCTCTCCTGCTCTGGACAGTTCCTGTCTCGGCCAGAGATGTCAGCAGAGAGCACTGTGTCAGACTGAAAATAAAACACCATTACCTGCAGGACATAAAGCTGCTAAAAAGTATGGGAAAACTTGAGATTTTTTTAATAGAAGTAAATTACAAATCTTTATAACTTTCAGACAGCAGTTGATTTGAAAGAAAAAGTTTTTCACTGGACAACCCATTAAGGGTAGACTGAGGCAAACTTAAAAAAAAAAAAAAAAAAAAAGAAGACCAGGGGGTTGTGGGAACATAACAACTAAGTTATGCTTACCAATCCTGGTGCCCCCACAGCCATAGAGCAACTGCTCATGGTCAGCCGCTGGTCTCCTGTATCCACCTGGTCCTGTGACATCATGGCCCCACTTAGAGATGTCCGCTAAGCCAATCAGTGACTGAAGTAGGACATCTGCGCAGTCAGTGATTGGCTGAGTGGGTAGATCTTGTGGGATCCTCCTTGTGATCCATTGTGATGACAGAAAATGGCAGATACGGGAGACCAGTAGGTGACCATGAGCAATGGTGCTGTGGCACTTGACATGTCAAAAATAAGTGAACAGACGAGTATTATAAATACCAAAAGTTACATAAAATATTGTATCTGCCTGATGGAGACATGCTGACCGCTGATGAGCTCTCAACCTAAACCCTGATGCTCAAACCTGAACGTCTCGTCTTCATCCGGAGGTGAGAGGAGATTACTCTAACTGCTCCTTAAAGGCTGGTCAACACCATTGTATGGCCTGAAGTGTCCAATGGGGGTTGTGCCCATTACAGTCTCTGTACAATAAAAGAAAAAGAAGTACAGGCACTCACCAATAGAAGTGAACTCCTCCTTTATTCCATAAATCAGTTCAGAAAAAACAAGACTGGAAGAGGGAGCACGGTCTCGGCGTCCTCAGCGTCGCACGTTTGTCAAGCTGTGGTAAGACAATCTCTGTGTGCTTCTTAGCCATGGATACCTAAACTTTTGGCCACAAAGAGGAATTTACCGACGATCGAATCAATGGACTTGCTGACAGGTAAACTTTAAAAAAGCACTCCCACATTTTTTATTTTTTTTATTATTCTTTATGCAGGTAGTTTGCCAATCTATATCATTCAGATATAATTGCCTAATTTAGTTGTTTCTGAGATCTTTTCCTTCAGTTGGGTCATGTGATGTCATGGTGACCCCCTGGGAAATGTGTTTCTGTGCGCCCTTTGGGGGGGGAGGGGGTGTCACCATTTCAGCCACCATTTCATACATTAAGTTGCATGGACTTTTCCACACAAACTCTCCACAGGGGGGAGACAGAAACTCCCATTAGAGTTACTGATGATGATTATACAGCTCCTGTTACACAGTTGGATATAATGGATTTGATGACAGCTCAGCCTCCCTGTGTGTATACTTATACTCTGTTAGCTTTTATAGAGGTATATAGAGATAAGGATTATTAAACTGTCCTCCCAGCAGGCAGAGATGATGGTACTGGCTCTGGTTGCCCATGTAATGCACTGATGCATCATGGGAGTGATAGCAGATTTCAAAAGGAAAAAGGATGCAGTTTGTAGTCTGAAAGTCCAGATGGCTGATTAAAGGTCACATGACCCAGATGCAGTAATAAAATGGTCAGGAATAACAGAAAGGGGATTAGTCCTCAAGATCTATGCAAAATGTATATAAATATAAAGAAAAAAATATACAGTATAAAAAAATAAAGTTGTTACTTTTAACTTTATATTGTATATCATTTATATTATTCATTTATATTGTATATTTTTTTATTGTATATTGTTTATATATATTTTTTAAACTTTATATTTATACATATTTTGCATAGATCTTGAGGACTAATGCCCTTTTTATTATTTCTGAACCTTTCTATTTTACCTATCACTACGTAGAGGCACTTTTTATTATCCTCGATCTTATGCAATTTTTTTTTTAACTGTGAGCTGGACCTTCCTACCTTTCAGTAATGAAATGTATTAGAGCTCTGGAATCAATGCTGCTTTAAAAAGAAATAAACATATTATAATAATAATAATAATAATAATAATAATAATAATATGGATGCAGCAGAGCTGTGATAAAACAGATGACACTGCAGATGACACTTATTATCAAGGGACCCTTCTAACAAATCCATCGGGTCCAAAAGTGGAGAACCCCTTTAAAAGGGTTGTCTAGGATTAGAAAAAGACAAAAAACAGCGCCACTTTCGTCCTCAGTTTCTGTTTGTCATTGCAGCTTAGTTTAATTGAAGTGAATGGAACTGAGTTGTGATGCTTACTGTAGGTCAAGAAAAAACACTAAATCTCAACTCACCCATCAACTTAGCAAATCAGGTCACAGGCGCCCTTACCAGGCGTGTGAAAAACATATCTGCCACGTCTGAATATCACTCTCCTAAAACAAATAATCAGATTTCTAGAACAGAACAAGCAATGTAAGCTACATGTTTCTGACAACTTCTAGGCTCCCACACACACACTTTAGTTTTGCATTGATGCCGTGAATTTTAAGTGTTTTATATAACCTTTTTAACAAACTCTTTGGGTGATTTTTCTTATTTTATTTTATATTTTTATTACATTTATTTTTCATGACATATAAAAAAGCCTAAAGGGAAAAAAAAGTCCCCCCAAAAAAGCTATAGCCAGTGCATGCCGCATTTAAAAAGAATGCAATATGTATGCTCTGTATCCTTGCCCTATAATCATTCTGAACTAAACACATAACAGCAGCATTATTATGTTACAATTTCATGTCTGACCTCTGACCTTATATATCTTGCCTGACCGCTCTCCTTTTTTATTTTACATTTCGCCAAAAATTGCTTTTTTTTCACGGCATTGCCCTTTGTGGATTACAACCTCACTTGCTGCCTCTACTTAAATATCTGTCTACTATCACTAAAGCTTTATCATATTCCAAGGACTCTTGAAGGACGACGTAAAGCTGGAGAAATGAAATCATTAAGTTGTCTTCTTTTCTTCGGGATCCAACTTATATTTTATTCTCCGGATGTAACATAATGATATTAAATGCTTTATGTTGTTTTTTTTTTATACATTATTTGACTGTCAGATAGATAATGAGGCATTTCATCTGACATAAAAGTCATCATAATAACTCCTTGAGTGAAGGTACCGCGACATGTTTACTGTCACTCTACCGGAACACCGAAAGACATGGGATCATGATGAGCTGTATGAAATGACTAAGACGGGTCAGCTGCACTGACAAACTCACTTGTATCTATACTGTATCGTATCTGGAAAGGAACTGTGAACGGCGTACTGAAAACCTTCAACTATTTGCTATGTTGTTTTTTGTATTGTACTTTTATTGTACTATTGTACCTCTATTGTACTTTTTTTTTTTTTTTTTACACATATACACTTCTGTTGACTGGCAGCAAGAAATGGAGACATGGGACTCCTACTTCTCCACCAATGATTGTGCCGGGAACTGCAGGACTATTTAAGCCTTGCAGTCGCCGATCCCTTGCTCTGATCTAGAGCTGTTACACAGTGCTATACAGAACAGGGTCTCGTTTGTGGTGACCCCCGGAGGATGTTGTAGCGGTAGGACGGACGGTCACTTGCTAGATGGAAGTGTGACACCATTACTGGTGGTGGATGGCTGAGATACAGACAGACCTTAAGGGTTTTGTCACGTGACGCCAGTCCCTGGTGGGCACACAGGTGTGATGGCACGCCTGCTTTTTGAGTGTAAGGCTGGTTGTACCCTTCTCCCCTGTGGACGGTGTCCTGTCGAGTTGCTGCAGGGTCCCTTAGGATAGTGTAGTCACAGGTGGTCAGAGTGGTGTAGTAACCCTCCGAAATAGTGGTAGGACCCGCCACCCACAGAAAGAAGAAATATCCCAAGGTGGCAGTGGAAGTGCTGTGCAGGTGGTAGTGAATATTCACAGACTTAGTTGGTAACGTTGACTGGGTTTACTGCTTGTAAATGTGCAGCAGGTAATACAACGAATCTTGAAATGCACTTGATACAGTTCCAATAAATACACATACATAGAACCACTAGATCTGTGAGATAAGTGCTGAGTAGGATGTAACAGAGTTGATAAGGTTGTGCTGAGGTAGTAGAGAAGAGAGTGCCAAGAGAGTCTCAACCCAAGTAGTAATGTGCTCTGCCGGGTGGTTGGAGTGCCTAAAAGAATACTTGTAGAACATCAATAAGAAGAAACAACCTGTGCCTGTGTTTTGACCTTTCCTATAGTCTTTACACCACCTTATGCCCACTAGCTTTGGCTGAACCGTACTGATGGGTGACACAGGCCCCAGACCCTGTTACCTGGGATGAGCGGATTGGTTAGGATTTCCTAAGTACACCTGCGCTGCAAGATGGAGTTCATAGACCTTTAGTAACTTTGCTCGACCCGGACCAGGCTCTTTTGCGGAGACTGTTCTGCACTGTAGTTACTTCTAGTCCTCGGTGTGGGTTGAGGTAATCTGTAGACTAGTCATCTCTTAAAGGGTTTAACAGTGCATCACACAGCGTGTGTGGTGCCTCAAGAAAGAAGTTTGTAAGAGAGCTCTGTTCTGAGTCCTACTCATGCAGGGTACTGACTAAGAACTATCTTGTAGAGGGGACCTGGCAGAGGGCCAGGGCCCTTTCTCCACCAAAGCTCGGCTAAGACTCCTCCTTTACCCAAGGGACTAACTTCCTAACCAGCGTGTAAGATGCGCTGTGGTTGGGTGGAAAGAGTGCAATAGAAAAGTGGAAAGGAAAGAGAGGATAGGATATAAGAAAGTAGTGATCCTACTGGTTAACAGAATCTGGTACTTAGACATACAAATAACTGTGCAGCTTCTACACTTTAGTTACACAATACAGCGACATCTAGTGGTCATCTTTGGTAATACAGTAGCTGCCACAAGACCACAAACAAGTACAGACTTTTATGAGGGGTGTGATGAATAGCAACACCCACAGTGGGATACCACATGTGTACTGGATATTCTCATATACAGTACCTAGATTATAGTATGAGCCCTATTACTTGAAGCAATACTCTGCTGAATCAGGCAGATTCGGCAGTTCATGGCTCCGTGTAATAAAGAGAACGATCAGCCTGATGGCAACGATCATTGGCTGATCGTGTCTTTAGATCCGGACCTAAAATTAACGTCTGATGACTGTGCATTGCTACATTTAATAATCATGCACGGCCAACTGCTGATGAATAATTAAAGAAAATGATAAAGTTCATATATTATCTGTCCATGCTTTCCCATGTCTCTTCCTGTCCTCTCCTTGCTCTCTGCAGCCACCAGTGCAACTTCAGAGTGGTCTTTGAAATGTAAAGCCGCTCAGCCAATCACTAGCTGGGATGGGACCACAGCGGCCAGTAATTGGCTGAGCAGTCTGTCACTTCAGAGACCAGCTATGAAGTTCCATCAGAGGCGGCGGGGAGAAGACAAAAAGACACCACGGAAGGTGGAGAGGTAACGTATATACTTTATTATTGTACTTCTAAAGCAATGACTGCACGGACATCCCTAATGATACATATATACAGCCCTTGCTGCATGATAAGTTAGCCGTGTAATAGGCTCAGTACACAAACGCTGATCTAGGGGCACAGCAGTCATTTACTGTATTGATCAGGCCATAGAATACAGCCCTATCAGTGACCAAGAGTGCGCGTGCACTTGAAACATGTCTTAATTCCTGTAGGGTCGTTGCACATTGGTGTAGTGTATTCGTTGGGGGAATTTATCAAGCCTGTATGCCTGGTTCATGGTCTACAAAAGGTCACTCATTTTTATTGTATATTCAATTGCATGGACATTTGAAACTTTTTGGTAATTTATTTCACCCTTGCCACTTTAGAAAAAGTGGCCATAGTGAGGCGTAATAGGGGTATGGCCATAACTGCCTATCAAATCTACTGTGATTTATGCCAGTCACTGCATGGGGCACAGACAACTACCTTAAGGGGTTATCCACCTAAGAGCTAAAAAAATTAAATGCTTCCAAACTTAGCTGGTCTTAACAAGTCCCTCTGAGTATTTTGAGCCGTCTCCTGTCTTTCTAGCTGCTGCCATTCTTGGGTTACAAGTTTTTCTAAAAGCCGATCTATATCCAAGATAGGAAACTACATTTCCCTGATTGGTCCATTTGTGTACTCGCCCCCTTAGCTTTCTTTCCTGCCCTCTGCTGTCATTACTATTCCACAGTGAACACAGGACTGTTTTTTTTTTTCACTGATTTTGCATCACATCACACCAATATGTATTCCATACTAGCTGATGAGGTAGCAGAGCTGACGCATGCATGGTGTAGCTATGTGCTGCATAACGGGTGTCTGTTTACTGGGGGTGGGGTGTAGGTTTAGATCTCTGCTTGCTGACAGTGAATGGAAACATTCTAGATCCATCCAGACTCTAAGAACATCCGTAACACTTAAAATATACAGAGCTGTGACACAATGCATTCACTGACAGCAAGCAGAGATAGAACTATAATGTTTCATATTACAAAATCATAGGCTCAGGGACACATGTAAGTCTATGGAAGCAGCACTTTCACTAGTGAACAGGTGCACAAAGATCATGCAGATAATGTCTCCTGGGGGTCGGATTACCAAGTCAATAGACAGCTAACCCAGCACCCAGAGAGGAGATCACATGTCCTGTGACTACAAAGGGAGGGGGGAAGAGGGAGCTCAGTGAGGTCAGAGTGGACCCAGAGTAGAGGATTTTAGACATCCAGAGCGGATAAGAATGAGAAAAAAATAGGGTAAGGCTATGTTCACACAACGTTTTTTTCAGCTCTGTTTAAAATGACAGACGTTTTTTTAGCAGCCTGCCTCCCCTTAGTGCAATGACTGATGTTTGCACATTATTTTAGTTTGGGGTTACTAATTGCCCTTTGGGTGTGTCTCAATTTAAAAGTCCATTGAATTTAATAGTAAAAACGGAGAAAGAACGGTTACAAAAGAAGAACTGTGTGTGAACAACTAATAAAAAACGTCCGCTGTTTGGAAAAGACGTCCGAAAATAATGTTCATGTTCATTATTTTGACGTCCGCGGCAAAAACATCCGTTTTTCAATGCATAGTGTGCATTGGACATCCGTCTTCCTATTGACTCCAATGCATAATCAAAAACTGACGTTTTTTTAAATAGCGAAATCAGACGTTTTTTCTCCATTTTTGACGTTATATTAGTTATATTATATTAGTTATACATGTATATTAGACATAGGATGGTATTGGGAAAGGGGATTCTTTAGAATATTGTTTTTGTTACCCAGATAACCCTTTTAATGAATTTTTTTTTTAAATCTGTTGAAAACAATGGCATCAGGAGTTTTTACTGAAGAACGGTTTGTGATATATCAGTCTTAAGTAAGTTCCCCCTATGGAAAACATGTAGGTGTTAAGAAACAGAGAAAAAAAAATAAGAAAGTAATAAATAGAAATTGAACATCTGATCTGGTTTTATGGACTGATGAGCCTGAATGTGGGATCTTTAGAGAACAGAAGGCAGTATTTACCTCACTGGAGCCATGAATGACTCATTGATCCATGTCTATGACCCTCAGTAAGCATGTTGGAGGATCAGGATAGATTGGGGATATATAACATCTGGAGCTGCAGGTACATATATCAGACTAAAGAATTATGAATGCAATAAATGCAAACTAATTAACATACAACATGTAAAACTCTCTGGAAAACATCTGACTGGGGGGGGGGGGGGGAGGGATTCCATGGTTAGATAACTTCAAGTGTGGTGAGCATGAGGGGCTGGCTGGTGTAGTGCAGAGCTAGCCATGTGCAGTAGTGCATTGCCACATGGCAGAGTAGGGATGCTAGGGTTCTTTGTGTACCACACACATTCTTTTTATAGTTGTTTCAGTTATACAAAGTGCACAAACACATAATCTTTTATAGCACAAGGTAAATACAGAATTTATGTTTGAGAGTAAAAAAATTTGTTCACTTTCCCTTTAAGATCACTGTGAATCAAAGGATAACTGAAGAATCAAAGTAGACTAGATTTTATTGGTTAGGATCCTCACAGTTTGGCTCCAAGGCCAAATAGAGGGTGACTATGCCAGGGGGCACTTGAGCAATTTCTCCAGCCCTGGTTTAGATGGAAAAGAAGGCCATATAACAATCCTTACAGCAAGGACTAATAGTGACTTGCCTGTAGCAGGAGGAAAAAAATCTTCTACATAGACTTGATCTAAGACTTAGCAAACTTTGAGAATTTATAGCTGAATAGCTGGCTGGATAGTCTAACTAGCATAAGCTGAGCTAACAGACATGCACACTGGCCAAGAGCTAGGCTCAAACGTGTCAGACTAGTTTAGGCCTACCCTTTTATCGACTAGCAGGGATTTATTGGACTAGGTACTCCTCTCATTGGTGGAGAGAAAGGTGTGACAGGGTGTGGTTGTGATGCAGCTAGAAATGTTTAACCCTTTCACTGACAAAAACCTCCAGGGTATGCTGTTAAGCAGTGTGACAAGCAAAACAGCAGTAAAAACACAGAATATATGATACCCAAAAAAATGTTTAGAGTGCCAAGGAAATTATTTATCAGCAGCACAACAAAATTATACATTCTGTTACTGAGAATTGGGTACTGGGACACTGCACAAAAAATACTGTGAAGACCAAGATATGTTTCCTTAATTGCCACCTATAACAGAGAACTGATGTCAATATTAGTGAATTGTTAAAAAAAAAATTGCACCCAATGTTATACATTATACAACTGAGAAATGGGTATCAGGACACTGCACAAGTAAATACTGTGAAAAGCAAGTCATGTTTCCTCAGCTCAATGGCCACCTATACCGGAGAGACCTGATGTCAATATTAGTTAGGCATAGACTTGTATGGTTATAGACTTGTATTGCTTGCAATCTGATTCCGGAGCTATTGCTAAGCTGTTGCTTGATAATAAGAGACGGAAGCATTTTTGTCTGATAAGATATAGTAATATTTTTGTTTTTAGTCTCCTGTACTATTGATCTATGCAAAGTTTGCTGAAATGATAGTGACTATTTAAAGAAAACCTGTTATAAAGTCATCAAGCGATCCCCAGTGGCTTCATCCTGCTCCGTCTTCTCCAATTAATGGCGTACTCCTTATGACCAAACAGTGAGAGATCCATAAATCATGGCTGATGCTGAGCAGTCACCAGGAACTGCCCCAAAGTGAGGCAGCAGATAATACCTAGGAGGATAAGTTTACAATGCCATGTCCTAGAGGTTACAGCATCTATACAGTACATGTAAGATCACAAGGGAAAAGGGACCAGCAGTCCTGGTAATAGTAATATCTTGGCTGATCCCATTACCTTTAGACATATATTATACAGTAACAAGACTCACCTCTTCAGATTCTCTAGATTCTGGGCCAAGAGTCAAGAGGGTGAAAGCAGAAACAAAAACTAGGCCTTTCGATATTCTCTTATTTTGGCCCTTGAGGGTCCCCTCTTTTTGCATGCCGTCATATCAAGCATTTTTCTTGTAAGACAGTCTCTCAAAACTTCTTAAAGGAATTCTTTCTCCACCAAAACCCTCCAAGAAACAAGGCCACTTTTGTGTCCTAACGCGATACAATCTCTTCTATTCCTATGTGAGCGTGAAAAGGCAATGTTAAATCGCATACTTCATAAAGCGGCAGGGTTCATTTCTTATGCATCTTACAATTTCACGGCTGGTGTTTGTGAACGTGGACAGATTAGGATGAAAGCAGAGGCAAGAAACAATGTCTTTTCTCATAGATTATTACCTTGAGTGATAGCAAAGGCAGAAGCCCGAGGAATTGCTGTGCTGTGGATGTATTCCAATGTTTAGATAAGAAGAAGTCATAAGTGTAATTCCATTGTCCTATCTGCAGGAAAGGTATATCTTATTTGCAGGTCGTGATTTAGGAACTTAAAACATGGCTGAATGTCTCCTACTAATGTATGGTATCATTATATGTCAGCCATGCGTTAGCTCTTGGAGTCATATGGACATGGCCTAATCGTTTATCATCTTGTAAAAGTCAAGACCAAAGGTGTCTATGTTATCTATACTGATTAAAGTGAATGTACCACCTTACTGCCAATAATAAGTTTTACTTATAACCAGATCCTTGCCGCATTGCCGAATCAGTTGATGCAGTTCATTTTTTAATCGGTTTCCCTCTTCTCGTTATTTTCACTGGTATTCTGATATGCAAATAAGGTCCATTCTGCACTGGAGGTAAGCCAGGGAAGACCACGTCAAAGATGACACATGCCTCCTCTTCTCCTCCTCTACTTATAGTTACCACTCCCACCACACTGCTCTTATAATGGCGCTAAAAATACAGCCACATCAATACTGCACCAATAGTGTTTTTTTCCATGTGTTTGTATTTTTTCTGGCACTTTATATGTAAGTGATCTTTTTTGTGATTTAAGTGTTTTTGTGTGCTAAACTTCTTATTTCCACTGCCATCACATATCCTAGTTGCCGGACCACAAAAGGTGTCAAAAACGCCAATCGGAGACAATCAGACAATCCTATTCAAGTCAGCACACCCTCAGCAGTTTAAAAACTTCCACAAAAATGCCAGAAAGGAGAGAAAAACGCCACCCCAAAAAATGCCATGTGTGTAAGGCATATCATAAACTTCCACTGGCTACCATTTGACGTTTTTGCAACAACAACAACAACAACAAAAAAAAAAACATGGCATTTTTATTGGCATTTTCCCGGGATTTTATTGCAGTGTAAAGCCAGCCTTACAGATATAGAATCCTGACACAGATATTTTTGGCTGGTAAGTAGAACACATTGGCAATGCAATTGAGAATGACGACAAAAGTCACAAAATGTTTGTGCAAACGATAAAATGTAGCAGTTTTTGCTGACTGTACCATTCACAAGAGAGAGATAAAGAAGAGATGGGCGTAGCTGTGTGCAGAGAGGACATGACCCCCCATGTATTGTATATATCACAATTACATCTATACAAGGGGTAAATTGTTGGCAAAATCTACAACAGCTACGAGATTTTAGCAGTTCTGATGCACTGGGATTAATGTTGAGATGTATGCCTTTACATAAATCCAGAGAGACTGTACATTTGCTGTTTATTTGCTTTTAAAGCGACTCTGTACCCACAATCTGACCGCCACAAACCAATTGTACCTTCGGGTAGCTGCTTTTAATCCAAGATCTGTCCTGGGGTCCGTTCGACTATGAGACACCACTCTTGATAAGTCACCCTTCAAAGTGCCTATGAGTCTAGTATACAAACCCATTGGGCCTCCTTGTGCTATTTCATTGTGCTCTGTATGGGAAAAAGGACAAAGCAGAGGGGTGCTTCCTAGTGCAATAGGTGGGTATCAGGGATGTCTAGTTGGGGGGGCTGATGTGCGCTCACCTGGTAGAGTTGTGCAAGTGATAGGCACAACTCTATAGTAGACATATAAGAGGGTACGTGGCAGCAGTCTAGGGGACTAGGGGATTCACCACACTGGGTGAGAAGACAGCATGTAGTAGTGTGAACTGGAGGAATCACTGGGCTAAATGAAAACCCCAACAGGTTGGATCCACGCAGACGTATCTCAGATGCTTGAAAAAGGCCTGAATTGTATGTATTAGGCTGAAAAAATAATAAAAAGAACGTTTCCTGATCCCAGGGGCGAAGCTAGGGGTTCAGCCTAGGGGGGGCTAGTGAGTCTCAGAGGGCCCCCAACCGATTATGTTACCCTCAGTAGATGACAATGCTTTCCGAATAATAAAAGGTATTTTCTACTACATTATTCATAGTGAACAGGGACTGAGAACAGTGGAAAAGACTTTCTACACTTCCCATATATACCCATGTAAAAATTAGGGGGTTATCCAGCATTGCAAAAACATAGCTGCCACTCTCCTCCATTGCAAAAACATAGCGCCACTCTCCTCCAAAGCTTGGATGTAGTAGTGTAGTTCAGTTCAGAGAATGGAACCAAGTTGTAATACCACAAACAACATAGAGGAACAGAGAAACAACAGAGGAAGCTATGGCGCTGTTTTTGTTTTCTAATTAGCCATCCATCCATTCTTCTATCTCTTTATCTCATATCTATCTGTCTAATATCTATTGGTCAGCATGAGGACCACACCATAGCTGATGGTCAATGACCAAATAGGCAACACCAAAAGGAGATACCCGCAATACCAATAGAGTAAATGTATAGTGCAAATGCTGGGTAATAACAATAAATAGTCCCATGTAGTTCAAGGCAATTATACTAAATAACCTATATACAAAAAGCCAGACGATTGCAAACTAACTAAATAATAGTTACTTTACAAATTCATAAACAATTCAGAAACAATACATGACAATACATTAAAAATGTAGGAGAAATCAGCACCGATAATCATAGTGTACAGGGTATATGAGAGCAGCCAATTTATGCCTCCATGTAGTATTTAGACCCAGTTCTAGCCCTCATATAGTTCGCAGGGTCCCTCTATGCTCTCATATAGTGAATAGGCCACCATCTACACCCTAACATTAGATTATCTCCCCTTGTTGCTCCATATAGAAGATAGGCCCTCCCTGTGCACCCCCATATAGTAGTGAGGCCCCTCTGTACCTTCATATTGAAATTCAGCTTCTCTGTGCATCCATATAGTAGTTAGTAGTAATTATTTCCCTCTGTTTCCATGTAGTAGTAGTTAGGGCCCTCTGTGCCCTCATATAGAGGTTAGACTCCCCTCAGCATCTATCTAGTATTTAGACCTCTCTGTGCAGGCAACCCCCACCCCATCCCCTTCAGCACCATCTCATGTAGGTAATCCCCCCGGTATGTATTGCCCATGCAGCCCCCTCCCCCAGCAGTAATCTCCCTGGTAATCCTCCTGGTGGTTAGACACCACCACTGTGAGTAGACTGTACCTCCAAATTAGGTACCCCCTTTTCAGTAAGCCAGCACATACCATATTCAACCCCCATAGATAACATGCTTCCTAGGAGATAGTCCCACCCATCCACATAGGTCTCCTCCTTTATAACAAAAAAAAAGCCATACTTACTGGCTGTGCGGTTGCAGTACTATAGTCTTCTGAAGTCAACTCTCTCCCTGCTCTGTGAGCACACAAGTGACATCATTCATGTCCCACAGTGAGGGAACAGCCTTTTTTGGCCACAACAGTGATTGGCAGAGTGGAGAGCCAATGCTCTCCTTGCCTTGTCAATTATCCTGCTGCATTTAACTGTATGTTCTCCTCGCATACAAGCGCATACAGCTGAATGGTCAGACACAACATTCTGTAGCCATGTGGGCCCCCCTAGGGGCACTGGTTGCTGGCCAGGGGCCAACTACAGCCAATAGACATTTGTTAAAGTGACACTGTCACTCCCTATTTGCATTTTGACTGCTCTCCACAGATACTTACCTCATGGTGCTTGTTCTGGTAAAAAGTCATTTTTATCACCTGTGGATTGGTATGTGGGCGGGGTCTCGCTGCCTTTGTGCCACATCGCTCCGCCCCTAGCACCACTTAACTCCGCCCCCATCCGTGACAACATTGTCTCATAGGCCCCGCCCCTCAACAGCCATTGGAAGGGCCAGCCTAAAGTTCTAGGACCCCCCCCCCTAGATTGTCCCACACCAATGGTCGCTGAGGGGCGGGGCCTTTGCTGCAATGATGTCACGGATGGGGGTGGGGCTAAGTGGCACAAACGCAACGCCCCGCCCACATATACCAATCCACAGGTGATAAAAACTATTTTTTTCCAGAACAAGCACCATGAGGTGTGATATAAAATAAGTAATGAAAGCTGTAACATTTACCCTTTACACCTGTGGAGAGCAGTCAGAATGCAAATAGGGGGTGACAGTGTCACTTTAAGTCTGCCTGCAAAAGCAATAGCTTTTGCGGACAGCATTAACTGGCAAAATCCTTAGTGGGCCCCCTGCCTGTGTGGGCCCGGGTGCGGCCGCCCCCTCTGCCCCCACCAAATTACGCTACTGTTGATAACCCTTGACTACCACGATATGTCTGCGCAGATGCAACCTGTTGGGGCTTTTTTTCGCTACTACATTGTGCTCTGTATGAAATAGCCGAGGCACTATAAAAAGGCATATCGGCAGGACTCCCTGAAATACTTTTACTGCCCCCCGTAGGGTGGTATGTATACTCCCCTGTGATGAACGGCCTCCCATTGTGCAGCATTATTCTGGAGCTATGACACTGTTCAAATGTTACCACTCTTCTAGCTCTGTTCATTCTCCTGTATTTTTGATGACCGGAAACGAGGGTCTTCAATGCACTTCTAAGAGAGTACTCTACCTCTACCTCTGAGGTCACAAGGGTGCCAGGTAAATTTGAATGCCGTTGAGCCACCAGAATAGCGCAGCACCACAGGAAAGTGTTTATCACAGGTGAGTATACATGCCATCTTGCAGTGCTGGGGGGGGGGGGGATAAAAGTATGGGGGGGGGGGGTGCTTCAAGGGGTTAAAATTGCCTCAATGCATTTTTTTTATCTAAAGATATTGCAGTGGGAAACAACTGTTGAGGTCGTCGACTGTTTTACATTACTTCCATCTCTCGCAAAGTAGAAGGTTTATAAGATTAACCTGGAATCTGCCTTGTAAATTAGTTTAAAGATTAAAGTCTGTGAAAATCAGCAAAGAAATCAGCTGTCGCCCAGACAAAGTGTCCTGTCTTGTCCCGTAATGTCATCAGGAAGTACAGCTTATTCTTATAAGATCGAAAACTAATCGACCCCGCAAATTAAATATCAAACTGCTGATGGATGCATGTTCTTCCTAAGGGGACTGATTGAACTTCACTGTCCAGTGCTGCGTCCTGTGATGCACCTGCTATAGACGTGTCTGCAGACATACTGTACAGTAGTTTGGTCTATGGAGAACTTAGTAAAACCGTAATATTCATAGATTATAACCAAAAATTAGCGAATCATTTAAAATCTTGGTTTGCAATGTTCACAAATTTTTACTACAAAATTATTGAACTTAACAAACTGAATGTTACCACCAGGTTATGGCAAGGGCAGTCAGACAGATACACACACAGTGAGCCCTGACTGTTTCCAGCCACTGTCTCTGGCTACTCGCCACGGACAGCCCTAAGCAGCTGCGAACAACCACGAGGACGGTCCCTATGCTGGATAACGTGAAACACAGAACAAAGAGAGACGTACTCACACAATACAGCAGGGTCAATGGTCCAGGTCAGTAACCGCGGTCAGTGAGGTACAGAGAGTCAGGCAAGAGAAAGGTCAAGGTTCAGGACAGGTGACAGGCAAGGACAATCGAGGTTTGAAGCTAAGGTCAGTTCACAGAGAGAATATCAGACAACAGCTTAGCAAAGACCAGGAAGTACAATAGCCAGCAGTGTGTGTGCTTAGTGCAGACTATTTATAATGGACCAGGGACCAGAAGCCCATTGGACCAGCCCCTGATCCACTAACCAAAAACAAATTATTCCCCTGGTGCTGAGTGGCAGGATAACCTGCCAATCAAACACCTAGAAGATGGAACAGAAGGCTAACACCACACCTCCTACCCGTGACCCCATCGTCCCTCATTGGGTCTCTTTGAAATCACGGGTGCCTAGAGGGGTGGCGAGGATGCTCTAAAATGTGGCCAAACTGCTGGGTCACACAGGAACAGAAGAAGATGGCGCTGGAGCGTGGCAGGGTAAGTTACTAACACTGAACTTAATGTATCTATACATGCCTGTCCGCGCTCCCGTATGTTCTCTTCCATATCCTTAGCCGCCTCCAGGCCGATCAGTCAATTACTGCCGAAGGAACAGAGCAGCTGCCAGTGATTGGCTGAGCCGGCTGTCACCTTCCAGTTACAAGAGTGATAGCCAACTTAGCCAATCGCCAGCAGCCGTGCTGTCCCTTCTCAGTAATTGGCTGAGCGGACAGTCACTCTCCACCCAGCCAATCACTGACTAACTGAGAATGGACAGCACCGTGGCCAGTGATAGGTTAAGTGGGCTGTCACTCTTGTGTCTCGCCATCACTGACCCCAACGCTGTCCTACAGTCAGTAATTACCTGAGCGGGCTGGAGGCAGCTGAATACATGGAAAAGAAAACTGGAGGAGCTCGGACAGGTAAACACTAACAATTACACTGTTGATTGGTGTTTTATATGTCTCCGCCCTTTATGATGTTGGAGGGTCCCCCCAGCTACCATGTTTAATTTATGATACCAGTGTATAGCAAAGGGGGTCCATGGGATACCTGGACCTACCCACTTCCAAGTGTTGTACCTCTTTCTAGAGCAGAAACATGGTGGTGGCTTTATTCTAGCTGCTTTATGGCTATATATATATATATATATATATATATATATATATATATATATATAGATAGGAACTCCATTCAATTCTTATTAAATCCTTGATTATCTTCAGTACTAAAAATGTACTTATTTATTTTGATGTGGCTTAAAGTACATCATCTCGTACTACATACAAACCAGGGGGGAGGCTCCTGCTGCAGCCCGTTTACAGGTTCCTGGATATACCTCGCCTACTCTGAAATCACAGAACACACCAATCAACACAGAGCTGCTGAAAACGTTATCATGACAGAAAGTGTGAATAAACAACAATAAAAAAAAAAAAAAAAAAAAAAATCTGTCCCCACATGTTTCAGCAGTTACAGAACATATCCTCATGGGACTAATAATAGTTAATAGATGCAAGGAGTGAAGAAGATAATATCCATATCCATAAGAACCAAGGTAAAGAATCTAGAAGATGACCAACCTCTATACTTTTATGTTTAGATTTCAAAATCTCTCCCTGCTCCTCCTTCCAATACACTAAACCAAAAGTCTAATGCTACTGGGTTACTGATTCCCTAATAACTAAAGTATAATGAAACAGTAGCAATTAGCTGGACAATTGGCTGTGAGTTGTGCATGGTAACAAAGATGATATGTAAGTTCTCTATGCATTATCTTAGTAAATGACCCTGCTATGTACCAACCATACATTTCATGTTACCCTCCATCATTATGTACAATAAGCAAAGATCAGCATGACATCATGCATCGCAATCATCAGGGAGGGTACAGCCTGATATTCCTGTGTACATATATATGACGGATTATTTCATGCTTTCCATTAAACATACATCATTTTGGAATTAAAGTGCTTAATTATTTAATAGAACAGGGAGAATTGTAATTTCTTTTTTCCCCGTGTATATCGATGATTAATTATTTTTGTAATATTCTGATGAATTATTTCTGTGTTTCTGCCTAATCAACATGCATACTGTGAAATATAATTGCACTTGGATGAAAATGAGACTCTCAAGAGATAAATTACTTTGGTGATTAAATTAAGGATAAAGTAGTAACATTCTTGTACTGTACCGAAAAGGGAAACCGGGTGTTTATGCTTTCTAAGGTTTAATGACCTTTTAATGTAAGAAATAATAATTTAACAGATGCAAGTAAACAGTGTCACATCAGCTGGCAGGGTAACACTGGGGATGTGAGGTGGGGGCACATTAGCAAACAGAATAATGTGAACTCTGAAGGCTACTGAAGAAGGTAGATCACAACCCTAAAATGCCAGATGCAATCTTCACATTTTACTAACTCAGCTTTATATGTTCTCCTTTGAACACTAGTAACATAAGTAGAGCCCTATGGGTCCCAGGGCTGTTGCACCCAGTCTAAAATTTGCCATGGGATCTATACAAATAAATATAGAGGGGGGGTTTAAAATAAATGCTAAAAAAAACAAAAAACACAGCAGCAGCCTAGTAGTACAAGAGTGGAAAGGTTATTTATTTTGGCCCTCCCCTGCCTAATAATACCAGCCTGCTACTGTCCAGTCAAGCAGTGTAATATTTTTATGCTCTGGGATTACTGGTACCTGGACCTTTCCAGTACCCCTGTGGCGGTGGGTACTGGGTATAATAATAGGAGGAGTTAGTGTTAGACATTTTACCAGCTAACACTAAGCCCTGGCTTAGTAATGGATGCTATCAGACGGCTTCGACAACTAAACCTGTAAAGGCAATATATAAGTGAAGTGAAAATATTTTTATTCAAATAAAAAACACCCCCATCCCCTTCGTTGAGCATTTTATAAAACAAAAAAATCTGCTGATAATCGACATAGTCCCCAGAATCCGACTTCTGAAAAACAAAAATGAGAGACATAAATACAAAAAAAATAGCAATAGCAGAACACCCATCATTTTGAAAGGTGTTCTGCTACTTACAGTATGCTGCATCTGTAGCTGCTTACAGTTTGTCACCCAAGGGGTTAACTCAGGATGCACTGCATCCCCACGTAACCTTTTGGGTGCCACAGAGAACAGTCTGGGCCCAAGGGTTAAGTGAAGATACACTGTATTCCCACTTAACTCCCTGGGGCCAGACTAATCTGGCACTGCACTCATGCCAGCAAGGAAGGAGGGGGTTAAGTGACCCAATTCCCTTGCTTAAATGGGCACAGGGCAGACATTCACCAGACTTGGCACACTGAGCTTGATGTGAGTTGGTTTCTGGCTCCTCAAATGTTCTATCCAATTAGTGGCAGGGGTAGGACACCGCAGCAGCTGGCAATTGGCTGAGCTAAAACTGCAGGAGTCTCTGTTTACCCAGGAGGTTAAGGAGGCCAGGCACCCACTGCTCTGCCAAACTGGGGGGAACCTGGATAAACAATTGAGTCTCCCATTGTTTTCAATGGGACTCGTTACTCGACTCAAGCACTCGAGTATTGAAAAATAAGTAACAAGCATTCGAGTATTTTGATATGCCCTCATCTCTAGTAAGGATGGTACAGATGTTTTTTTTAACATGTTTTTATGTACATGAAGAGTGCGGCCATGTTTCTGTAAGCCCGAATAACCCCTTTAAGGCCATAATTTTTTTCAGATGGTCTTTAACCCCTTAACGACAAAGGGCGTATATTTACGCCCTATTGCCGGTAAGGGAGTTCAGAGCGGGGCCGCGCGGCGACCCCGCTCTGAACCACGGCGGTCCCGGGTGCCGCTTGTAGCCCGGGAACGCAGGTATTAGCGGGCACGGTCCGATCGCCGTGCCTGCTAATACAGTAATCAGATGCAGCTGTCAAACATGACAGCTGCATCCGATTACCGGACGCAGCTTATCCCTGGTGTCTAGTGGAGGAGATCGCTCCTCCGGGATGTTATCCCGGAGGAGCGATCTCCGTTTCTGAAGCCGGCCGGGGACCGCTCCATGATGGCGCCGTCCCCGACTCGGCACTCGTTTACTTCCGGCTGCAGCAGCCGGAAGTAAACGAGTGCCTATCCCATGGATCTCTGCAGCATATCTATGCTGCAGAGATCTCTATGAGAGATCAGTGCACTTATACTAGAAGTCCCCCAGGGGGAATAACCCTAACCCCAGGGGGAATAACCCTAACCCCAGGGCGAATAACCCTAACCCTAGGGGGGCTTCTAGTATAAGTGTAAAAGTAAAAAAAAAGTGTCATTATTAATAGAAATCCCCCTCCCCTAATAAAAGTCTGAATCACATGTTTGCTATCGCCGCGTGCGTAATCGCCCGAACTATTAATTAATCACATTCCTGATCTCGCACGGTAAACTGCGTCAGCGCAAAAAAATCCCAAAGTACAAAATTGCGCATTTTTGGTCGCATCAAATCCAGAAAAATTGTAATATAAAGCGATCAAAAAATCGTATATGCGCAAAAAAGGTACTGATAGAAAGAACACATCATGGCGCAAAAAATGACACCTGACACAGCCCCATAGACCAAAGGATAAAAGCGCTACAAGCCTGGGAATGGAGTGATTTTAAGTGACATATATTTGTTGACAATGGTTTGAATTTTTTACAGGCCATCAGATACAATAAAAGTTATATATGTTATATATCGTTGTAATCGTAACGACTTGAGGAACATATATAACAAGTCCGTTTTACCCCAGGGAGAATGGCGTAAAAACACATTTCCCCCAAATAAACAAAATGGGTTTTTTTTTCAATTTCACCACAATTTGACTTTTTTTCTGGTTTCGCAGTGTACTTTATGCAAAAATTCAGCCTGTCATTGTAAAGTACAATTAGTGACGCAAAAAATAAGGGCTCATGTGGGTTTCTAGGTGGAAAAATGCAACTGCTATGGCCTTTCAAGCACAAGGAGGAAAAAACTAAAACGCAAAAATCGAAATTGGCTCTGTCCTTAAGGGGTAAATGAAGACAATGACCATGTTGGAGATTTTATTATCTTTGTAAGTGGTAAGACCCTCTTCACAATTTTTATAACGTAAGGAGTGTAAGGCAGCAGAAGACAATATGCTGTATATAGAGTATAAATCCCTACATACAACCCAGTGTACCATAAATCCTAATAAACTCAGTGTGGAAGCAAAGAGCCAGGGAGGTCAGAGTGTTTGACAGTCCTACTATATGTACAAGGCAAACCTGTCCAGGATGTCACGGGAGAAGACAGTTAAATCTATGAGCAATACTTTTAAAGCCAAGATTAATCACTGGATTTTCCTCTTGTTTTAGCTCAGGTTATCAAACCCAGTTCCCCTAAGCAAAGCATTTTCCGTATTAGGACTGTACGTCCTCCCGGCTATTGCCACCTAATTCAATAAAGTCCATCGGCCTGAAAGAGAAAATATTTTTGACATAACACAATCTTTTTGGAGAATATGGTATGTTGTCTAATTTGAAAAAAAAATGGTTTTGTCAATGTTGTCAACTTGAAGTGGAAGATACGGTTTAAGCATTGGTTACGAGGACGTACATACTGTATATATTTCGTTTTTGGTATTATACTATACTACTGGATGAGCCTATATATCATTATTCTGCGTATGCTTTGGGTGCAGGCTATACAACACAATGTTGTAGCCCCAAGGCCTACAGGCAAGCTTCTATACATCATCAGGATGTGACAATGTCCTATACTGGGACTACTGTATTGAGCATTTAAATTACATGAGCCATGAGATTGTGGACAAATTGTACTAAAATTGCCACCTGTATTGCCCCACAGCCACTCATAGAGAAGTATAGCACAATATAGTCACCTGTCAGCTGGATGTTACTGTGTTGTCTTTACCATTGTATTAACAGAC